>NC_141031.1:23922500-24090000 GCF_052040795.2 Danio rerio | reverse complement strand
CAATATGTTAAAATATGTCAGAATTCAGGTTTTAATAGAATAAGTGCTTTTAACTATTTAATTTAACTTAAAATCATGATTAATAAATAAAAATGCTAGTGCTATTTATAAAAAAAAGTAAAGAAATAATCTACCAATAAAATAAAATAAAATAAAATTAAATTAAATTAAATTAAATACTATGATTCACACCACCCCTTCTAAGAAGTCATGACTGTCTAGAAAATGAGCAGGACATGCTGATCACAGAAAGAAAGGCTCAGAGAAAGACTGATGATGACATGCGGGGCTGGAAAAAGAATCGGAGGGAAAACAGACAGGTTGTGCTAGGAAAGCTCACCCAGCTTTTCACTGTTTAATGTCTCCCTGACATTTCTGCTGCGAGAAGGCAAGGTCCCCAATCCACTGCTTTTTTTGTTTTTTTTCCCTCCTCTTCTCCTCCAGCCAGCCCAATGGGGACATTCTGGACAGATAAGAGAAAAGAAAAAGAGAAATAGAGTCATAAGAGGACCAGAATGAGGCAAGATGTGTTCGCTCTATAACTCCAGCGAAGTCTGATGACCCAGACAAAGTCAGAGGTCAGAGTTCAGCAGGGGTTCAGGGAAACATAGAGCTGAAGCTGTGGCTGGATTATATTTCACTGCAGCCTGGATTCTTTCTTTCATTCTTTGAAGGTTACAGTTGGCTGTTTGTAATGTGCCTTCGACAGCACCTTCATGTGTGCTGGGCTTTAATGATAACCTGAGATGATGAAAATAATAATTATATCAGCCAATTTTTTTTATTTAAAAAAAAATATTTTTAAAGAAAATAAGAGAAGGATAGTATCAAATGTTTGCATCAATATACAGAGATTTACTAAATGAAACATGTATTGCTTTCCATCAGCACACACCGTTTCTGTGTTTGTGTTTTCTGTTTTTTCATTTATGGTTGTGAATTGAATTATGGGACCATGATCTCTGCTACTATTGCTGTTGAAAATTTAACTCAGTTTAACAAAGTGACATTTATTGACATTTTTGTAGTTTGAAATAATATAATGCCAAATAAATAGTATATTGAGAAATAAGTCTGTAAAATAACAGAAAATGTACTAGCAGTTTATTACAAGGTTTTTAAAGCATAATACACAACACTAACCCAGACAATATATTCATTCATTCATTTTTTTTTTTCGGCTTAGTCCCTTTATTAATCTGGGGTCACCACAGCGGAATGAACCGTCAACTTATCCAGCACATGTTTTACGCAGCGAATGCCCTTCTAGCCGCAACCCATCACTGGGAAACATCCATTATTTAGTCACAATTTATTCTTCCCAATATACCAGTATCACGTTTTTGGACTTGTTGGGGAAGCAATCATCCGGAGGAAACCCACGTGAACATGGGGAGATGATGCAAACTCTACACAGAAACGCCATTTGACCCTGCCGAGGCTCGAACCAGCAACCTTCTTGATGTGAGGCAAATGTGCTACCCACGGCGCCACCCCAGAAAATGTATTACTTTAAACAATGAAAAATGATTTTTTTAAAAATCACTTTAACTGTTCAAGGTTAAAAATTGTTAGAGGAAAGATCAAGGTCGCATCATGCAATTCAAAAGCATAAAACAATATGTGACTCAGAAAATATAGTATAACAATAATAATAACAATAATAATAATAAGATAATAATAATAATAATAATAATAATAATAATATAATAAAAAATATATATTTAAAAAATTATATAAAATAAATTGACAAGATCTGAAAAGGGAATAACCAAGCGTATTTATTTTCAAGCTCAATTATTTAAAAACTGATAATAATAACAATAATAATACTAATAGAAATAATAAATAGTAATAATGATAATAATACTAATAATAATTATAATAATGATAATAATACTACTACTACTAATAATAATAATAATAATAATAATAAAATAGCAATAATGAGAATATTAAAATAATAATAATGAGAATAATAATTATATTAATAATAATAATAATAATATAATTGTAGTAATAATAATAATAATAATAATAATAATAATAATAACAACAATATAATGATAAATAGTACTAATGATAATAATAAAATAAACAATAATAATAATAATAATAATAAAACAAATAACAATAATAATATAATAATAACAGTGATATAGTAATAATGATCATAATAAATCATAATATTATTAATTAAAATTTTTATTGTTGAAATTAATATCATAAAAATAATTATTATATAATTTTATTATTATTATTATCAATTACTATATTACTATTATTATTGTTATTATTAAAAAGCCAAGGTAGTAATAAAGAATTGAACTCGTCATCCCACAACAAGCTCAACATTGTTTCACAAACTGTGCAGGTGTAAAGGATTTACAACATGTATAAGAGAAAATTAACTAGCGCTTCGACTGTTTTAGGAAACATCCCAAAGTAAACAGAAGACATTTAAAATCTGGCAGCTTGACTTTATTTTCACAGCGTGCTCAGGCTGTTTACATATCTGTCACTAGCTGTACCTGGTGCTGCCAGTGGTCCATAAACACACTTTACCTTCCCTCTTTCTCTCTCTCTCTCCATTGCGCTTTTCTTTCTTGCATACATGCACACACACAGCCCATCTCTCCCTCCATCCCTGCTTTTTAGGACTGCAAACATTTTAAATAACTCGATCAGGCCTAAAACAAATAGAGGTGGAATTGCTACCCCATGTCACATCTGTGTTCTGTTACTGGTGACAGGAAAACGGAGGGGAAAAGGCGGCTGCTCTTGAAAGGCTGCCACTTTAAGGAGAACTTTTCAAAAACACCATTGACCACGCACGCAATTACAGCCAATATGCAATGTCGGCAATGTCATTTTACCCATAAATAAAAACATTTTGCTTGGGTCCCTCAGGTATGGAGCAAGAGGAACTTTCAAAACGGAAGATATTCACTTTTTTCCCGCATATGATTTACTGAGTTTCAAATGATGGGGTTGTACTTCCAGAACTACTAATGGAAGAATTGAAACAAATTGTTTTAAATGGTAAAGTCATGTTTTTTTTTTTTTTTTAATAATACATATATTGGAGAAACATTTGGAATTACCATGTTTCAAAGCAAGGATGGGTGAATTGTTTTAAGTAATTCAGCTTGAGAAGAAATGTTCCCTGAACTGAAATCTCAACAACAATTTTAAACTTATGACAACCTTTTATGGATTTCCTTGAAATTTCTTAGTGTTTTGTCAATGTTTTCAATGTAACAACTGAACACTCTATGATTGTCTACACTGTAAACAATTTCTGCTAATTAACAGTTTCCATATTTTGTGCTTTCCATCTATTTACGGTTGTTAATTTCATTATGGGAGCTAGATCTCTGATCTGTCTACTTTAAATGTTAAAAATTCAACTCACAGTTTAACAAAGTGACTTTTATTGACATTTTGGTTGTTTAAAATAATATAATGTATAGGAAATAATATGTAAATAAATCTGTTTAATAATATTGAGAAATAAGTCTGTAAAATAAAAGAATTTACCAGCATTTTATAACAAGGTTTTTGCAGCATAATAAAACCCCAATCCTGACAATATATCACTTTAAAATAATAAAAATGTTCATGAAAGTCACTTTTTCAAAAAAAAATGTTATTGTTAAAAGTTGTAAGATAAAAGACCAAGGTCTCATAATGCAATTCAAAAGCACAAATAATGAAAACATGAATCAAAAATATTAGAAAACCTAATTTACGAATGTTTTTTACAGTGTACCTGGTTGTTTTATTTATTTGGGTATTTTCTGCTTTATTGTTGGGGTTACAATGTTTATACAATAGGTTTATTTGTAATGTATTTAAGAAAAAAGAAAAAATCTTAAATAAAATTAATGATCAGCAATATGTTTTATATTTGAGATCAACATGAATGTGTTTTACAAGAGTCATGCTAATAAAGAAAGTTGCATTAATTTGATCTAAAACCCAAAAACTTTTTTTATATATTATTATAGTTATAACAGCGGTTTTCTTTTTAAATGTAGCTCAAAATGTAATTTATTCCCATGATTTAAAGCTGAATTTTCAACATCATTACTCCAGTCTTCAACGTCAATCATTCTAAAATGAAGATCTATTACTTAAAAACTTTTTATACTTTCATTGTTGGCCTGCTGCTTCTTTTTTTTTTTTGTGATACTCTATCATTCAAAAATAAAACACAATAAGCATTTACTTCTAAGACTCATTCCAGTGTAAAAAAAAAAACACATAAAAAAATGATATAAATAAATGTTGTTATTTTGAACTTTCTTTTAATCAAAGCATCATTAAATAAATAAATGATTAAATTGATCAGTTTTCACAAAATTATGAACCAGAAAAAAATTATAAACAGTTAATTATACAAAAAACTAAACAAATTATTAATGAGTGACTGCCAATAATTTTATAATCAGAACGGCAAATCAGAATATTATTATTATAGTGATTTCTGCTGTACACTGTTAGGAAATGTAGGGTTCTTTACCAATTCATTAATGTTGTCCCAAAACAAATTAAGTAAATGTAACAAATTTGGTGGACTGAACATTAAACAATTAAGTTGTCCCAAAAAAAATCTCAAGAAGTGTGTTGTTTCAGCTCATTTTAAAAAAGTAGTTTGAACATATATCATATGTAATTGACTAATACTAATTGCCTTGAGTATAGTATATTTGAGTATATATTTGAGTATATTATTGAGTATATTAATACTCAATAAATGAAATGTGAGAAGAATAATGGCAACTTACTATACCCCTTTTTTTAAAAACACTTCATTAATTGTTTAAAGTTTAACGAAAGTCATGGCCATAATAAACGCAAAGCACGATGGAAAATGGTGGAAAGAAGATATGGCATTGAATGAACAGAGCGTTCATTTTGATCAAACTGATCAACAAGTAAAGTGCAGCAATATGGTGCACTGGCTCTCAGCATATGTGTGTGTGTGTGTGTGTGTGTGTGTGTGTGTGTGTGTGTGTGTGTGTGTGTGTGTGTGTGTGTGTGTGTGTGTGCGCCGTGCTCTCTGACACTCTGAATCATTGGCCAGATGTAGTTTGGTCTTACACACCCGGCTGGGACTATAAGGATGAGCGAGGCTTGACCTGGCTGACTCCTCTCTGCTGGACCTCGACAGAGAGAAAGCTTCTGGACAGGACTGCTCTGAAGAGACTTATTTCAGCATGATGGAAAAAATACTCTGATTGACATGGCCGAAAATATCTATTGTTTAGGTTGGTTGGTGTTTAATTAAAATGACAACTTCCTTGATTATTTTGATGGAGAGTAACATGCTAAAATAAGGCCTATGATACATTTAAAATTCATTTTTCATGCTTTTGGACACATTTCAATCCATACATTATACAACTGAAGGAAAAATTATTAGCCCATATTCTTTTTCAAATATCTCATTATCTTTAGGTGTTGTTTAACTGAGCAAGGGAATTTTCAAATTATTTACAATATATATATATTTTTCTTCTTATAATTCATTCATTGATTCATTAATTTTCCTTTGGCTAAGTATATTTATTCATCAGAGGTCGCCACAGTGGATTGAACCGCCAACTTATCCAGGAAATGTTTACATAGAGAATGCCCTTCCAGCTGCAATCCTGTACAGGGAAAAACGCATACACACTCATTCACACATATAAACTACGCCTGCTTTAATTTATTTAATTCACCTATAGCGCATGTCTTTGGACTGGGGAAACCGGAACACCCGGAGGAAACCCACCAACACAGGTAGAACATGCAAACCGAAATGCTAGCTGACCCAGCCGGGACTCAACCATTTTTTTCTCAACCTTTCTTTCTCGACCTTCTTGTTGTGCAGTGACAGTGCACCCTTTTTTATTATTTCTTGTCTTTTTAATCTGTTTTTATAGAATTTTTGTGGTCAATATTAAAAGCTCTCTTAAGAAATAAATTTTTTTATTATTTTTCGAAAAGTAATTTTATTTTTCTGCCTATAGTTTAATTAATTAATTAACTTAGTAAAACTTTTAAATTGCACTCTAAGCTAAATACCAGTAAGTTTCAACATAACTAGACAAATATTATGTACTGTGGCAAAGACAAAATTATTTGAAATTAATTATTCAAATTGTTACATTTTAAAATGCATAAGGAAATAAATCTTCTCTTGAACATCACTAGGGAAAATAACTTCCACAAGAGGGCTTACATTTTTTCCTTCATCTGTACTTACAGGATTTTACAATACTAACAACCAATTATACCAGGCCCATAGCCAGGGGGGTTGGGGGGTTTAGAAGACCCACCCCTCACTGACAAAGGTCCAGAATTTTATTTGTCCTATTTTGACTGCTATGCCATCATGGTGAAAATACCCATCAAAAAAGGCTTTAAGACCAAGAGGAATCCTCTGTTGGCTGTCGCTTCAGTGTAACTTCCGCTAAACACAATGCTAACACATATTTTTCATGAGTCCAACATCCATTTTTCACTACTGTATTGTTTTTAAATGGAGAAAAAATTTTACAAGTTTAATCTACATCTTTGACTTTTTTTAAAACAAAAAATGACTAATTAAAAGTTATGAAGCACCAAAAACAGCCCATACTTGGCTAAAATAGTGAAAGAGTCTGGTTATGATCCAAAGCTATTACCATTCAAAAAGCTCATTTAGAATAGTGCTTAAAATGTCACTAAAATGCAGTTTTTAAATGTTATAATTAATTAGAAAATGAGGCGTATAATTGCAAAATATCCACTTTTTGAGAAAAAATAACCACCCCTTTTACCAGACTGGCTACAGGCCTGTAAACTACTGACCTAAATCAATCAAGTGCTATGTTTTAAAATAGTGTCTAAAAATACATTTAATAATATGATAATGCCAATTTATGATATTACAACGCTGGTGACCCCACATCTCAAAAAGTTATTTACAGTTTTGTACCCATCAATTTTTTTTTATTATTCAAAAGAGCCTATAGTTTAGGGTTTAGAAACCAGGGTTAGTTTTTCCAAACCGTTTAATGAGTAATGTACTTTCCCAAGTGCTGTTGTTTGGGTCGTTTCAGTTATTTTCATCACAACTCACACTTCAGCTGATATGAGGAATGACTGAAGACTGCTTTTATCCCTCAACATCCACACTAAACATAGAACCGACATGTAAACATTTAGATAAAAACTCCTCTTAAAAACGAACTCAGAAAAGTTCTTACACAAACACTAAACCCCATCTACGTTTCTTCACCTGTGCGTCTGCTTCACTCCTGAGCAACTTTCAAATAGCTCCCCCTAGCGGTCAACCTAAATTACACACATCTAAATCAACTTCTTCCTCACGAAATAAAACACAAATAAGGAAAGTGTTTTTGGCTTAGTTTTTACCGTCAACCAGATCTCTCCGTGTCACATATTTAACAACAACAGTCTGTTTCTTCCTGGCTCCAGGGTTCGGAAGTGCTGTCAAAACAAAAGGCAACAACAACTGTTTGTCATCGCTACAGCCCTTGGGAGCATCACTGTTTTGCTCGGAAGAGGCATCTGGCTATTGTTAACAACGCCTGCTTCACGAAACCCCAAACTGTTGATATCCGGTGTATCTTTTACAATTTGGAAAGATAGCAGGGATTAGAACACGATGTACCTTTCTGAATTCAAAGCCGCCGTCAAATTAGCTTTCCAAAAATTACAGCAAAATGAACACATTTATATCTTAAATGTACACATTAACTTGAGTAAAGCAAAAATAGGAGATAGATGACAACTAACACCTTCTACCCCCTCCTTTTTTTTCTTTTTTCTCCATAACCTTTATCGTCACAGGCTATAGGGACTTGCTAGGCTATAGCCACCTGCAAATTACAACTTAGTACTTGAAGAGTTAAGAATGTGTTTCTTTCAGGCTATTGTTGGAGTGCGCGGGTCAGGGGGTGGGGCGAACAGATTCTGGTAAGAGCCTTTAATCCACAGGCTGTCAGGCCCAAACCCTGCTTGACGCCCTATTGAAGTGTAACAGAACAAAACATTGGGCCCCTCGCTAAGCTCCTGCCCGGGCCCCATTCACAGCGACAGGAGAGCAAATTCTTCAGCTGCAAAGAGCCCCCTTCTTAAAGGGGAACACACAAACTTCAAAACAATGCAACACAGAGGAGGAACATATAAATGGCCAATCACTGTCGAGAGTGCATTTGTCAGGGATGAAAAATCTGGCTATTTTCTCCACCGCCCTGGCATTTTTCAAAACCACTCTAAACAACGACGTTTGCTACAATTAAATTTGACTGATTCGAATACAACAATGTTGGCATTGCAATGAAAAATAAGAAAGTGTGCCATTGTAATTGAAGCTGGGAATTTAATCAAATATACATTGTACTCTGGTTTTATGCTGTTTGAAGTCATCTAAATTTGAAGGTCTTGGTATTAAACACATTTGCAAATTGGCCCCAAAAAATGTCACCTCCGTTGTCCTTGTGAAGTTTACGTCTGATTTTAAATGAAGGTTTTAGAATATTACTTGTCACATATATATTAAACTGTAGAGAAAGCTATTCACTGACTTTACTTTTCTCTCTCTCGCTCTCTTCTATTTTAGCAAATATGCCCTTTAACTCTAAAGGCTTGAAAACAGATGTGAACGCTTCACATTTTAGCACATTTTGGCCTGACGTAGACTGTTGGGAATCAGAAATGGAAATAGCAAATGTACAACAAAATATGACACGTTTTATTACATTGTGATTAGCGAGGATTATTTCACCCTCTTATGAAGAGAGTAATAATTTGACGAAAATGAATTTAATACTTTTTCGACTAATGAAAGCCCTGTGGAAATTTTCTGAAGGTTAACTATATCGTGTTCAAATTAGACTTAATTGTGCTACGAGTAGAATCGCACTCCGTTCATTTCACTGCTGAGCAAATGAACTAAAACTGTCTTTATAAATGAATAAACACAAACTGTATAATTGACTGCATTAATAAAAAACGAATAATACTATATATTTAATAAAAATCTTAAAAATAAAGACGCCAGGATGAACCAAAAGCATACAGTTAATTGCACAAAGTTAACCTTTACGTCAAAAGATCTTTTCAACAACTTTTCCCACTATTTATACATTAAAAAAACTAGTTTTGTGAAATATGTCATGGATGTTGAAGGTTTTTCATAATTTAATTTAGGGTGCTATTCATATATTTAGAGTATAAAAAATAATATCTGTGGTAATCAAGAAACGCTCAGCAGTTGAAATCACCACATAGGCAAAACCTGCATTAATCAGACGGATCCACTGACCAACCGCAGCTCTAATGCTCTAGGTTAAGAGATGCATATTCATGATACATGTATTCAAATGCACAGACATGACCGACAGACCCAACCCCCTCCACAAAAAACCAAGCCCCCCCTACTGCCTATTACCCCTTTAATTACGAAACGCTGCTGCAGTATTAAAGGTTTGTTTAGATAAAGGAGAGCATCTGGTGAGATTAGCACTACATTATTCTTAGGGAGCAGCAAAAAAAAATGTTAAAACAGAAGACCATCAGGAATACAGTGACATTTAGGATCTACTTCATAAAGAACGTCAATGTCTGCTGTTCTGTTGTGGCATGTCGTTTATTTTTGATTAATAAATCAGAAACGTCCATCATGCTTCATACGCTAAATTATGTCTTTCTAAGTATTTACATGGCAATTGACTTGAGGAAGAATAATGCAATTCATTCAACACATAATGAGTGAGGTGCATGAGTAAATCTGTATGATCAAGCTAATCAAAATACTAAATTATAACAATAATATAATTTTGGTGTGTAATTGAGACATTTGAGAGGCTAAGGAGAGGTATGCAGAGTACATGCAAATACTTAAATATAACGAATTCTTACAAATCATAAAACGGTGTAATATTTTTGGGGAAAATAGATGCATTAACTTTCTGAAGATGCAAATCAATAACACTGGATTTAAATTAATATGGATAAATATAAATATGTAATTTATTTAGTTAACTTAAACGTGCCATATAGATACATTTAATGCAAAATGCGTTTTGGGCTCATTTTTAAATTACAACTATAAACATAATATCATAGAAATATATTTTTCATAATTACTAAATACAATTTTCTCCACTGTATAATAACAGTACAAAATCAATATACTTTAGCGTGAGCAACTTGAAAGTCTTGCTGAAAACTAAATAAATCAGTGATTCGCGTGTTTAAAAATATTTAATATGCGTACATGGTTTTTAAGAAAATTTAGCACAATTTAAATTTACATTTAATATTTAAATTGACTAATTTCACATTAGCGGCGTCCTCGTGCACGACAGTGTGGCTTCTCGTTGATTTAAATGAGGATTTGTAAGCTAAAGATTGACAGCTATTATTCGGAGTGAACAAACGTCATATGTCCTTTTAGGAAATTAATTAACTTCAATAACGGAGAGAAATCAAACAGCTCATGCAAAGATAGGCTACTCGAGCTTTTTCTTATTGTGTTGGCTGTTGTGTAGCCTATTTCAAGAAGCGCAATGATTTTCACTTGGAGTAAAACAGATTCTGAATGAATTATTAAATCATAATCGTCTAAGTCGAATTTATATTTATTGTTTGATGAGAGCCTAACAGGCACAATGATTTTGCGAACCACGTGTAATAATCTTTGAAGTTTAAGAGGGAGTAGTGGAATATTGAGGGACATTTAAAGTGAGAAAATATTAGCATAACTAACAATCTAAACAGCCGCAAAAATTAATGTGGAACAAGCTGAGACCAAAGCAATCTTGCTGAATGCTGATCTACAGTATACGGTAAAACAATGCTTCGCGATCGAGGGTCCAAGCATAAGATGTGAGACAAAATATTTTCTGAATTCTTGTATTATGGCTCCCTCTTGTGGGATAGATAAGATTAACTACTAAAGCTCTCACAAAAAGCATGCACACGTCCGTGCTTACACAAATCTGTAGGACTGTATGGGTTTTCGGTCCCTTAGGCTATGCAATTCCGTACCTCTTTCAATTCTTTCATTTCAAAGTTCAATTCTCCAATTTTTGTTCAGTTCTCTTCATCCCATTCAGTCCTAAATGGGACGGGTTTGCAATTCTGTATTAAGATTCTACTGTGCAAAAATGAAAATGGGTCTGAAATATTTGGGGGAAAGTTTTCGTTTCTATTAAAATAAGCTATTTGTTTGTTTGTTTGTTTGTTTGTTTGTGTTTTACACTCATTGCAGTATTTGTAACCTACCATTTTGAAAACAGAATTTGTATGTTTGTTTGTTTCAGTTACTTGTTTTTATTACTTTATTTGTAGAAACTAAATTAACTACATTAGTATTATTTTTGAAATCGACCTTATATTTTGCATTATTTATAACTATATTATTTCTAAGTTTTGATATTAACATGTATTTACATATTAACATGTTTGAAATCCAGTATTATGAATGACCAGCAGATGGAGCCAATTACCCAGGATAGGCACGTGCCCACGAACTATTTTTCCCCTTTTGTCTTTTAGGAATATTTGCTTCAACATTCATAAAACATGTAGACTAGTCATCTAGAGCTATTTGATTTTATTTAATTTTATTGTATATGAGCAATATGCTAAGCTCTTTGAAATAAAATGCGCTCCTGACGGAAAAAGACGGCTAAAACAATTATAAGCATAAACAAACCACATGTACGCCATGACTTTTTCAAGTCCTTTTCAAAACATTATTCAATCAAATTTGTCATCACCAACGAGCCAAACAAATATTTTCAAATATTCTTAAAAATAATAAACATTGCTTCAGCTGTAAAATCTTTACTGACCTTTAAACCTGAACATCTCGTCTCAGGCGTGACAGTGGCCACTCCAGGTTGTGGAAAAGTCCTTTCATATTTCGAACAATTGGATTTTTCTTGTAAAAATGTAAATAGCCTGCCTGTGAACGTTTAGGATATTTAATTTCCTCTAGGTTTGTTATGAATTAATGGCGTAGTAAGACCCACATTTATGGATGATTGCCCAAACTTTACCGCTCACCTGAAGATGCGCATGCGCACTGTCGAATCATCGAAACTCGTTTACTTACAAAAGTTGGCTAATTACTGGACCTGTCTAAATTGGCGTTCTTGCACTTGACTATTGTTAAAATGTGACTGAAACTAAAAATATGTGTAGATTTGGAGCATGTTAATATTGCAAGTGTTTAATGAACCATAACCTATGCACTCACTGCGTGGCTACTTTATTTTGTCTTCAGAACTGCCTTAATCCTTCGTGGCATAGATTAAACAAGGTACTGTTTAAATATATTTAAACAGTTCCTCAGAGATATGGATCCATATTGACATTATAGGATCACGCAGTTGTTTCAGATTTGTCGGCTGCATATTCATGATGCTAGTCTTCCATTCCACCACATCCCAAACATGCTCTATTGGATTGAGAACTGGTGACTGTGGAGGCCATTTGAGTACAGTGAACTTATTGTCATGTTCAAGAAAGCAATCTGAGAGGATTAACGCTTTATGGTGCATTTTCCTGCTGGAAGTAGCCATTGATCAATGGACTTGGTCAGCAACAATACTCAAGTAGGCTGTGACGTTGACATGATGCTTGATTGGTACTAATGGGCCCATGTGTGCCAAGAAAATATCCCCCACACCATTGCACCACCATCAGCAGCCTGAACCATTGATACTAGGCAGGATGAATCCATGTTTTTATGTTGTTGATGTTCAATTCTTCTGACCCAACCATGCGAATAGCAGCAGAAATCTCATCAGATCAGGCAACATTTTTCTAATCTTCTATTGTCCAATTTTGGTGAGCCTGTGCAAATTGTACCCTTTTCTTACCTGACAAGAGTGGCACCTGGTGTGGTCTTCTGCTGCTGTAGCCCATCGGCCTCAAGGTTGGACATGTTTTGCGTTTAGAGATGCTCTTCTGCATACCTCAATTGTAACGTGTGGCTATTTGAGTTACTGTTGCCTTTCAAGGCTCAAACCAGTCTGGCCATTCTCCTATGATCTCTTACATAAAAAGGGCATTTGCACCTACAGAACTGCCGTTCACTGGATATTTTCTCTTTTTCTGACTATTCTGTGTAAACCCTAGAGATCATTGTGCGTGAAAATCCTTATAGATCGGCAGTTTCTGAAATGTTCAGACAAGCCCGTCTGACACCAACAACAATGCCAAGTTCAAAGTCACTTAAATTGCCATTCATCCCCATTCTGGTGCTTGATTTGAACTGCAGCTAATTGTCTTGACCATGTCTACATGCCTAAATGCATTAAGTTGCTGCCATGTGATTGGCGGTTCAGAAATTTACAATAACGAGTTGGACAGGTGTACCTAATAAAGTGGCCGGTGAGTGTATATCAATATTTGTTCACTAAAAACCTCACATTTTAAACCAAACTTTTAAATGTCTGTTTAGCAGTACAACATAACATACAACACACTTTAGTAGTTCTAAATATGTTGATTTTGATAAGGCCAGTATACCAGTAAACCATACCTGTCTTTAAATATTACACGATAAACCATAATTTTTATAAAGGAGCAATGCATGCATCGGTGTTTAACAGATGACAAGACACAAAAACAACTTCTCTAATTTCTTAAAATAGCATTGAGTAGTTCAGTTTGAGGAATCCTAACTTTGATAGTCACACCTCTATTGATGTAGCAAACTTTACAGGCTCCTCTCTGTTCAGTATTGACCTAAATATAAGGAGCTTTAATTAATTGTTATTAGTAAGTTCCACCTTTTTAAAAATACTATCAGAATTATTATAATTTTTTTAAAATCTGCCTAAACTGACTTCAACTAGCCTACAAAAAGATTGTAATATTCAACATTAGTCATTCTGGCCATTATAGAAAAGCAATAGCATCACTTGCTCGTCATATGAGCTTCACGTTTAAATCACACACATGGAACATGTGAAACACACACGGAACACAGTTTTGAAATAATTTTATGTGAAAATGGGTGATGCATATGAAGGTCATTTGCTTTTCTATAAGGGGAATGTTGATTCGGTTTCAAAAATAGCCCAGTGAGGCACAACCCTTCCTACTCTCCAAGAACTGTACTTATCCAGAGCGAGAAAAAAGGGCCAAAATCACTTTGGACCCCTCACACCCAGCACACTGCCTCTTTGAACTCTTTTTACCTTCTGGTCGACACTACAAACACTGCACACCAGAACAGCCCGAAACAGAAACAGTTTCTTCCCTCAGGCAATCTATCTCATGAACATTTGATGATAATAATTGTGGAACCAACATCACTACTTGCTATAGACTTTTTATACTCATATACACTTATTTAACAACACACTTTACATGCCAATTTGCACATAACAGCTGCACATATAACGTTGTATATAGTAATATAGCTCTACACTTCTATTTGTATATTTGCATTCAAATGCTTTTTTATATATATTTATTATCTGTTTATTGTTCTGTCTCCGTAATTCTGTTGCACTGTAGAAGCTGTCACAAAAACAAATTCCTTGTATGTGTGAACATACCTGGCAATAAAGCTCTTTCTGATTCTGATTCTCAGTAAAATAAAATTGCCCAGATCATCATACTTTGTACACCTGCTGCTTATCACCATCCCAGAGTGCATTCTGGTCCCATCTCTTCCCTAGGTAAATAACACAAATGTGCACAGCTGATGTAAAAGAAACTAAGGTTTAATTGAACATGCAGTCTTCTTCTATTTCACCATAGTCTAGTTCCAGTGCTCACATACCCATTATGTGTTTCTAACAATGGTGACAGGTCATTGTAGACACTCACACTGGTCTGAGGCTCTGCAGAATCGTTTACAAAACAGATTAAATATGAACTCATTTATGAATATGATGCATTCCTTCCATAATAATCTTTAGCAATTGTATCTGGTGTGAAAACAAACTTTCCTTTGGCTCAGATCGTATGGGATACATCATTCACTCATTTTTTCTTTTACTGATTCCCTGCTTTATCAGAGGTCACCACAACCAAATGAAGTGGCATATATTCTGGCATATGTTTGCCATTCTTGCCGAAACTATCAACACACACTCAAACACACACTCTCCCATTCACATACACACTACAGCCAATTTAGTTTATCCAATTCACCTATATCACGTCTTTGGACTGTAGGAGAAACCGGAGCATCCCAGAGGAAACCCATGTAAACACAGGGCCAACATGCAAACTCCACACAGAAAGGCCTTCTGGTCCAGCTGGGACTTAAAACAGTAACCTTTCTGTGCTGACCACATTGCCAATGTGCTGCCACAAAAGGGATAGCTTTTGTTGCTCTAATGAATCTTTGAGCCTTGCATGCCCAACACCCTTGTTTGGGTTTTGTCCTTTTAGGACCACAGTAAGCAAACACTCATCTGGGTACTCATCAAGAAGCTATAAACCCGGGCAAACCTTTTGCAGACCCAGGGTTTCCCAGTTGAAAAAGCCATCCCACACCTCAGTAAGTCCATGTGATGTAAAAGAAAATGGTCTTTGTGTAAACGAATAATCTTCTTCCATTGCACCAAAGTCCAGTTCCAGTGCTCATGTACCCATTGGGTGTGTTTTAGACAGTGGACAGAGGTCTATGTGAACACTCTGACTGGTCTTACAATATAAAACCCCACAATGGACCTTCTGCTGGCTCAAATAAAAATGGGATAGCTTGCTGAGTTGTAGGCACATAACACATTTGTTTGAGAAATATTTAATTAGTGTTGACCTCTCAGAGATATCCCCCTGTGAACAACACTTCATTCACAATCAGCAATTGTTTACAAGCACTGACAGACATTTTCTGAATCTAGTGTGTGTCAGTATAATATTGTCACCCAAATAATCACAGTCCCTCCCATGTCTTTTTATGATCCCTGATATCAGCATTGTTTCTTGAGGTAAATGGCACATATGTACATGTGTAAAAAAGAACTAAAAGGGACTTGTTTGAATAAGCAACCTACTTTATTTGCACCAAAGTCCAGTTCCAATGTGTTTCAAACATAGTTTATGCTTTCACCAATGGACAGAGATCATCATAGTCACCCTGATTGGTATGAGGTTATGCAGCCCCATATGCATACACATTTCTTGGATTCATTAATTTTCTTGTCGCCTTAGTCCCTTTATTAATCCGGGGTCGCCACAGCGGAATGAACAGCCAACTTATCCAGCAAGTTTTTACGCAGCGGATGCCCTTCCAGCCGCAACCCATCTCTGGGGAAACATCCACACACACATTCACACACACACACTCATACACTACGGACAATTTAGCCTACCCAATTCACCTGTACCGCATGTCTTTGGACTGTGGGGGAAACCGGAGGAAACCCACGCAAAGGCAGAGAGAACATGCAAACTCTACACCGAAACGCCAACTGAGCCGAGGTTCGAACCAGCGACCTTCTTGCTGTGAGGCAACAGCACTACCTACTGCGCCACTGCCTCGCCCACATTTCTTGCATTACCATCATTATTATTTTGTGTGATAAGTGTAATAGAAGATTTTCTATTTACCTAAATCAAACAAGACATAAAGTTAATTCATCAAAAGATAATTCATCAGTTGTGACCTTTCGCAGATATCTCTGATCTCCAAATGGACATCACTCCGTTCCATTCCAGTCTTGGGTGCCCGATATTCAATTTGTGTTTTGTCCCTCCCTTCACCACTGCTGGTAAATTGTCCTGTAGGTGTTAATTAACAAAATAAATTGTTTTCTGCATTATAAAAGACATATTTAATCAGTTTTGACCTTTCATAGTGGTCCTCACTCCATTTTAAACTAGCCATTTCTAGCAAACAATGACAGACCTTTTGCAAACCTAAGGAGGGTTTCTCAGTAAAAAAATGTCAAGATCATCACACTCCATCCATTGGCTGGTTATCCTCCTACAGTGCACCCCGATCCCATCTTTTCCCTAGGTGAAGGCACACATATACAGAACTACCTGTGCATGTGATGTAAAAATGGAAGTGACTTTCCTTTATTGTGCCAAGCTTCAGTTCCAATGCTCACATACTCATTGTGTGCTTTCAGAAATGGACAGAGGTCATTACAGACACTCTGTTTGGTTTTAGGCATCCAGCACCTGTCATGTTAAGTCTTGCGCACCCAACATTCAATTTTTGTGGTTTGACCCTCTATTCATAACTGCTGGTAAATTCTCACCTAGGTGTCCATCACCTACTACATTGTTTTTTGCATTATACAAGGTATGTTGAATTTTGACTTTCATAGATATCCATGATCTCCGAGTGTACATCACTTCATTCCAAACCAGCCCTTTCCAACAACACTGACAGACCTTGTGCAAACCTAGGGAGGGCTTGTCAGTTTAAAATTGCCCAGATCATCACACTCCCTCCACATCATTCCACAGTGCACCCTGATCCCATCTTTTCCCTGGGTAAAGGTACACTACACATGCACACAGCTACCTGTGCATGTGATGGAAATAATGGGATTTGTCTGAACAAGTGATCTTCTTTTATTGTGCCAAGCTTCAGTTGCAATGCTCACATGCTCATTGTGTGCTTTCAGAAGTGGACAGAGGCCATTACAGACACTCTGATGGACACTCTGATGGACTCTGATGGAGTCTTGGGCAGCAAGAATTCTTTTGCCAATTTGTGATTTGTCTCTTTTGACCCCTGCTAGTAAATTCTCACCTACCTGTCCATCAACAAGCTATATTGTTTTCTGCATTATACAAGACATATTTAATCAGTTTTGACATTTCATAGATATCCTTGATCTCCCAGTGGACATCACTCTATTCAAAACCAGCAATTTCTCTGCAGAAAATCGCCCAGATCCTCACATTCCCTTCATTGGATGGTCATCGTCTCACAGTGCAACCTGATCCCATCTCTTGTCCATTTGATATAAAAAATGGGATTTGTCTGGGAAAAGTGGCCTTCTTATATTGTGCTAAACAACATTTCTAATGCTCACATACTTATTTTGGGGGTTCAATAGGGAACAAAGGTCATCACAGACACTTAGATGTCCAACACCTTAATGCCGATTTGTGGTTTGTAGTCCCCCCCATTCATTGACCACTGCTGGTAAATTCTCACCTAGGTGTCCATCAGCAAACTCTATTGTTTTTTTGTTTTTTTTGCACTTATATAATCAGTTTGACCTTTCACACACATTCTTGGTCTTCAAGTGGACAACCTTCCATTCAAAAACAGTCATTTCTTACAAACATTGACAGTCCTTTTTTAGGTCCCCTATTCTTAAGGTGAATGTTGGCTTGAGACATTCTTGAAGATTGACAGGTCCTGTCAGTGCGCAACAATAGCAGCCTCTTTACTGACTCCACACCATCCCCCATTTCTTCACACATTCAGTGTAAAATTATTGAGTAGGTTTTCTGACGGTAAGCTACATGTTGAGACACAGGTCTGCCCACATGCTTTATTAGCCGTGATTGCTGAATTTTGGCATGTTTGAACAAATTTGCTGTGTATAGGAAAAAAGCCAATGTTTTTCTTACTATGTAAGTTTGATCAGGTATGTTATGATTTGTTTTCTTTTGCATTCTTCATTGCCATTGCACAAAGACTTAGAGGATGAATAATTTGGAAAACAGGTTTATTATTAATAGTTTTAAGTATATTTAATATGGGGTAAAGAAACCATATTAGTTTACTAAAAATATAACAAATTAAATAAATAAATAAATAAATTACAAAATACACAGATAAATTACTAATATGTATCAAAAATGAAAATTATAATGGAAAATATAAATATAAAAATTCAAACAATTAATAATCACTGCAATCCTAATTCACTTTAAATGAATTAAGTCGGCAGCTAGCTCAACTCTCACATGGTCACCCACTGATGCTAAGCAGGACAGCACCTGGTCAGTACCACTCATTACTCAACATGTGGTCTGTGTGGATTCTAATGCCCCAGTATACTAGCCAAATTTGCATATTGTACTGTGTCTTCTATACATGATGTCCTCCTAACCATCCCCATATCATAGTTGGCCTTATCACTCTGTTGCCACCAAGATTGTTGCTAGATTAGATACGGTTCAGCCGGAAGTTAACAAGAATTATTAATATTGTTTATTAAATGTCCCATAAATTGTCTACCCCAACACTAAACCTACCGTATATTATTTATGTTGTCATGTCAAGTCATTTTATCCACTTACCAGGGGCCGGGTGGCAGGGGCAGCAGTCTTAGGAGAGAACTCCAGACTTCCCTCTCCCCAGACACTTCCTCCAGCTCCTCTAGGGAATCCTAAGGCCGTAGTCATAGTCCCTCCAGCGTGTCCTGGGTCTTCCCCGAGGCCTCCTCCCAGTGGGACATGCCTGGAACACCTCCCTAAGTAGGCATCCTGAAGGCATCCAAAACAGATGTCCGAGCCACCTGAGCTGACTTCTCTTGATGTGGAAGAGCAGCGGCTCTACTCCGAGCTTCTCCTGGGTGACAGAGCTGCTCACCCTGTCTATAAGGATGCTCTCTGCCACCCTGCAAAGGCAAACTCATTTTAGCCGCTTGTATCTGAGATCTTGTCCTTTCGGTCATGACCCAAAGCTCATGACAATAGGTGAAAGTAGGAACAAAGATTGATCAGTAACTTGAGAGCTTTGCATTTCGGCTCAGCTCCTTCTTTACCACAATTTATATTCTTTATGTTATTTATTAAATTACCCAATAAATGGTATTTTTCAACATCTACCCCTACCCTCACCCTAAATTTCTTTTCAGCTTAGTCTGTTTGTTAAAAAATGAGGTCGCCACAGTGGAATGAACCACCAACTTATCCAGCATGTTTTACACAGCGGATGCCCTTACAGCTGCAACCCATCAATAGGAAACCAATCATCACAGTACTGTAAAAATATTAGTTATTGTTATGCAGAGTCACAAAAATGATGCTATATTGATGTGTGTGTATCCGCAGCTGTATTCTATCTAGACTTTACCCTCCACCAATCAGCTGTAGTGTGTGTGGAGTGTTGTCTAGTAACATATGGCTGATGTCACCCCAGATAGCTTGCGAATGTGGGCCACTTTAGGCAGTTATGTGGCACTGGTGGTATTCCTTCAGCCCAGACAAAATGAATGTGGGCCTGAAGTGACCCCCCTGTACAATGGTAAAGGGGGGGCAGAGATCCAAATTCATATATGGGCCATTTAAGGCATATATTTGGCATTTATGGCAAAATGTAATCTGAATGTCAGCCTAATGTCGGCCATGTGAAAAATGATAAATTTGGCCCAAATAATAGAGGACAAATGTGGGCCACAGTTGGCAAAAATGTGGCACAGTAATTTAATCGTAATCTGGGTCTAAGCCTATAAAGTGGCTCACACATGTAAGTGCATATGTGGTCCAGTCTTCTTAAGACATATATGTGCCGTCTTTGATAAATATTTGGCACAGTAATTTCTGGCTACTGCGGCTGTGAGCCTAATGTGGCCCAGTTATTTTAAAACATACGTGGGCCACTTTTAGCAAGTATTCAGCACAGTAAAATCTGGCTAATGCAGCCGTTAGCCTATAGTGGCCCAGAGAAGATATGAAAAATGTGGCCCAGTTAACCTGAAACAAATTTGGGCCACTTTTGGCAAATATTTGGCATAGTTCGCTCTGGCTAATGTGGCTGTGAGCTTAAAGCAGCTCAGAGAAGAAATGGCAAATGTGGCCCAGTTATCATAAAACATATGTGGACCACATAGACTAAAGTCACCATCATAGAGAAAAGTGTTTGCTTTAAAGTGTTTGCCTGAACCTTTTAATATGAATTTTCTTTTGAGTTGAAGTAACTTTCAGAACTTGAAAAGTTTAATCATTACAGCAACAAAGCAAAGCAAATCAAAGCAAAGCAAAGCAAAGCAAAAAATAAAATAAAAAATAAAATTAAGTGAGCATATCTGATATATATATATATATATATATATATATATATATATATATATATATATATATATATATATATATATATATATATATATATATATATATATATATATATACATATATATATATATATATATATAAAATAAATCATTTTTTGGATTTTGGAAGGTACATTTAGAAATATATAATATATAAAATATATAAATACAATTGAAACTGTACACATTCAACAACAAATTATAATTCATATAATTCAACTTATCCAGCATGTTTTTACAACCCATCACTGACAAACACTCATACACTCTCATTCACACACATACACTACAGACAATTTTAGTTTACCCAATTCATCTGTACCACATTTCTTTAGACTTGTGGGGGAAACCAAAGCACCCGGAGGAAACACGAACACAGGGAGAACATGCAAACTCCACATAGAAATGCCAACTGAACCAGCCGTGGCTCGAACCAGAGACCTTCTTGCTGTGAGGCGACAGCACTACCTACTGTGCCACTGCATCGCCCACAACAAGCAAAATGTTATGTGTGTTGTCTCTTCTGATTTGTTATTTCCAGTTTAGATTGAGCACACAAGCCAGTTTTGTGCTCGACAGCATGTGATTTTATCCATTAACAAGATGAAAGTGGCAAGACTAAACATTTGGTGTGGTGGTATCATTATGTTGCGCAATATATAATTTTTAACATTCATGCTCCTGATTGCGTTTGTCAGGAAGTGTTCACACACACAAAGAGCTGCTTGACAAATGAATTACTAAGGTGTGGAAGGGTGCAAATAAAAACAAAGACTGTTTTGATAGATGAGCCTCAAATACTGAAAGGTGTTGTTCAAGTTACGATGTGTCTGAACAGTTATTATAATTCATCACAGCTAAAGTAAGTCAGCATTTTCTAGAGAAATGTCAGTTTAATCTGAAGTGGAAAATAACTTTAGTCAGGAATGTGGTTTGGTGTAAAGCTGAAATGTTTCAATTTAAGAGTTAATAAAGAGTTAAGAGTTAATAAACATTCTCATCTTTTCATATTTGCTCTTTTGAGATTATGGGCATGAATACTTGACACAGGCAGCACTGTGGAACAGTGGGTAGCACAATCGCCTCACAGCAAGAAGGTCACTGGTTCGAGCCCCGGCTATATCAGTTGGCATTTCTGTGTGGAGTTTGCATGTTCTCCCCATGTTTATGTGGGTTTCCTCCGGGTGCTTTGGTTTCCCCCACAAGTCCAAAAACATGTGGTATAGGTGAACTGGGTGGGCTAAATTGTCTATATTGTTTGTGTATAGATGTTTCTCAGTGATGGGTTGCAGCTGGAAGGGCATCCGCTTTGTAAAACATATATACTGGATAAGTTGGCGGTTCATTCCCCTGTGGCAACCCCAGATTAATAAAGGGACTAAGCTGAAAAGTAAATGAATGAATGAAAACCTGATACACTGGGGAGGTAAATCAAATATGACACAAATTATGATTTATTGACACCAAATATGTTTAATATTCTAGCAGTAAGGTGCTTTGAGGGTGTGTGAAAGTGCTAAATTATTAATAAATAAATAAATTAAATGAATTAATTACCAAACATTTATACCAAGATCAATACTTAAATATGTTAGCGTAAAAGAAATAAGCAAATTCATAAATATCCAACACTATGTTTATTGGGGGCGACGCAGTGGCGCAGTAGGTAGTGCTGTCACCTCACAGCAAGAAGGTCGCTGGTTCGAGCCTTGGCTGGATCAGTTGGCGTCTCTGTGTGGAGTTAGATTGTTCTCCCTGCCTTCGCGTGGGTTTCCTCCGGTTGCTTCGGTTTCCCCCACAGTCCAAAGACATGTGGTACAGGTGAATTGGGTAGGCTAAACTGTCCGTAGTGTATGAGTGTGAATGAGTGTGTATGGATGTTTCCCAGAGATGGGTTGCAGTTGGAAGGGCATCCGCTGCTTAAAACAGGTGCTGGATAAGTTGGTGGTTTATTCCGCTGTGGCGACCCCAGATTAATAAAGGGACTAAGCTGAAAAGAAAATGAATGAATGGATGTTTATTGGGTTTTTACAATGCTTTTACATAAAACAAAGTACAGTAGGTCAATCATCACCAAATATACTGCCCTAAACGTGCCCAAACATCCAACGCATAATGTCACAAGTACACCATGAATAAAATTAAACAAACTAAATTGTGCGTTCTGTCCTGTTAAACCCAAAAAATAAAGCTGCATTTCTGCATTTAACAAATAAATCTTGACGGTTTTTTTAAACAAACTGCATTTTTTTTTCCAAAGGCATGTAAGATTACACTTCTTTAATCCACAAAGAAGTAGAAGGTGGTTTGAAATCCTTCCATCTCAAAGTTATTTTATGGCAGCTATAGGTCTAGCCAACAAATCTCAATTAACCCTTTGTTTATCAATTAATGTAGTATCCCCTAAGAGGTTGAGTCTAAGCCAGGGGTGCCCAAACTATAGCTGTGGGCCAAAGATAAATATACCAAACAGTTTTACATTAAAGTTGCCATTCATTCATTCATTCATTCTCTTTTCGAATTAGTTTATTTATTAATCTGGGTTCGCCAAAGTTGCCATGGGTAATTTCCTTATTTTATAATGTTCAAAAATAAATAGAAAACATAACTCATTCATGTATTCATTCATTTTTATTCGGCTTAGTCCCTTATTTATCAGGGGTCACCACAGCAGAATGAACCAGCAACTATTCCAGCATATGTTTTACACAGTAGATGCCCTTTCTTTCGCAACCCAGTACTGGGAAAAGAAAACTTTAAATTGTATTAACTAATGCAGTATAAATCGCCTAACTTATTGCAATAAAACATAAACATTTATAACACAGAGTAGTTCTAAATTGAATACACTAGTCAAGCAGAACCTGCATTTGCCTTAATTATTTTCACTACAGTTCTCGATACAGATCAGGTGACAGTATGTAACTTTTTTTTTTTTTTTTTTGGCTTAACAATACAACAAACAAATAAAATCTAAAAATAAAATCAATAAATACTGGATGAAAATTATCTAATAGATTTAATACCCATTATTACAAAAAATCATTAAAAAAAGATTTAAATAAATAGTTATCCAAAACTAAATAAAATATATAAACATGAGAAAAAGAAAACAAACAAAAACGTGAATGAATCATTTAAATTATTTTACAACTATTCTAAATCATTTAGTAAATGAATATATTTGTGTACCAAATATTCTATTAGTTAATGATTTAATTAACATTTGTATTGTATTTGTGTTTAATAACACAAACAAACAACGTACAATACATGACAGCATTAATTCATCATGTAAATGTTAGTTAAGGAAAATATAATCAGTTTTTGTTTACTCACAGTGCATTAATTATGTTAACAACTTTGAATTTTAATGATGACCAACTGGAAGCTTGTCCTTTGATAATAATCATTTCACCAGCATGGCCCATGCCACAATTTGAGCTAGACTTTATTGTAGGATTGGAGGGATTAAGGGGATGGTAAGAGAACAGAGAAGAGATGAAGGGGAAATAGTGGATAGAGGATAAATAGTGAACAGGTAGGTAGGTTGATCGGGCATCCTACGATAATGCCCAGACCCAGAGTGGGGGTACCGTCTCTGTATTATTTTGGTAGAGTGATTGGATCCCCAAATTCAACCTAGGAGTGAAGAGAGGGTGATAGGATTGTGAATGGGAAGCAAGGAAATAGAGGGAGTGAGGGTTGGTTCGAAAGAACGAAAAGAAAAACAGTGCTAAAGGGATGGTCTGCCTTAAATAAGTTTCAGGGAACAGATGATTGGTTAAGGAGACAAAATGAGGCTTGGTTCTGCCGCCGATCCTTTATTAACATGTTAACTCAATATAAGGAAATGTATACATTTGATAACTTTAGAAACAAAGACAGTTACTATGCCTCCATGTATTTTTGTTGCATTCATTTGTTTATTCTGTTGCCTTTCGGAGTCACAGGTCTGTTCATCTGTGGCTTTTATGAAATATGACCTCCCTAAGGATTGGACTCTTTTGCTATCTGTCATCATATATGTCAAATAATTCTAATATTATTTCCTGAAGAGAATCCCCAGATCATGATCAAGGTGTTTTCTGGATGTGCTGATGCATTTAGTTATTTTCTCCTGTGAATTGTGTTCTTTTTTACTGGAGGTTTTTCCTCCTTCAGTGGAGCTCGTCTCTCTTAGATGTGAATCAGAGGAATACTGAAGAGATGCTTCAAAGAATATGCCATTTCAGCAGAATAGCTCCGCATCTGCGTCAGCATTTCAGCTGCTGTTTTTGTCACTTCTCTGACAATTGCCAGTTGGTTGGGATAGCCTACTATCTTGCAAAATTCATTTCATGTGAGCTGCATTGTGAGAATGACACATGCAGTACTCTAAGTAATGATTACGTCTTTCAGTTAATGTCAGAATTATTAGCCCCCCTTTGATTTTTTTCTCTTTTTTTGAATTTTTTCCAAATGATGTTTAACAGAGCAAGGAAAATTTCACAGTATGTCTGATAATATTTTTTCTTTCGGTGAAATTCTTATTTGTTTCATTTCGACTAAAATAAAAGCACTTTTTAAATTTTTTTTTATGCATTTTTAGGTTAATTATTAGCCCCTTTAAGCTAATTTTTTAACAAACCATCGTTATACAATAACTTGCCTAATTACCCTAACCTGCCTAACCTAATTAACCTAGTTAAGTCTTTAAATGTCACTTTAAGCTGTATAGAAGTGTCTCGAAAAATATCTAGTCAAATATTATTAAGAAATGTTATTTTTAGAAATAAGTTATTAAACTATTATGTTTTGAAATGTGTTGAAAAAATCTTCCCTCAGTAAACAAAAATTAGGGAAAAATAATAATAATAATAATTGCGAATAAACAGGGGTGCTAATAACACACGCACACACACACACACACGCAGCTGAAGTCAGACGTATTAGCTCCACTTTGAATTTTGTTTTCTTTTAAAATATTTCCCAAATGATGTTTAACAGAGCAAGGAAATTTTCACAGCATGTCTGATAATATTTTTTTCCCCTGGAGAACATATCTGTTTTATTTCAGCAAAAATAAAAGCAGTTTTTAATATTTTAAAAACCATTTTAAGGTCAAAATTATTAGACCCTTTAAGCATAATTTTTTTTCTCGACTGTCTACTGAAAAAAACATTATACAATAACTTGCCTATTTACCCTATCCTGCCTATTTACCCAGTTAAGCCATTAAATGTAATTTTAAGCTGTTTAGAAGCGTCTTGAAATATTTCTAGTAAAATATTACTGATCTAGTAAAATTCTAGTAAAATATTTACTGTCATCATGGCAAAGATAAAAGATATCAGTCTTTTAATAGACATGAGTTATTAAAACTATTATGCTTAGAAATGTGTTTAAAAATCTCTGTTAAATAGAAATTGGGGAAAAAATAAACGGGGGCTAATAATTTTGACTTCAACTGTATGTGTCACCTTGCAGAACAGTTAATGAGAACTGCCATTTAAAAAAAAAGACAACATTAAACGTTAGCAAATCAAAGAAAGTACAGTTCACATTTAAAAACTTTAATATCAAGACATTCAGCATACAAAATAACCCAAAGTTTAAACCAACAACATACTGTCAGTGCAGAATAAAAGTTTACAAACGGTTGTTTTTTTTCATCCTCACATGGCGCAAACGAAATCATGTCAGTATAAATACAGTATCATGTCTGTTAATAAATACATTCAAAACATACATAACTTAAATCAAATAAATCCTCTGTTAATAAGTTAAAATGCAAAACATATTTTCATCTCATTTTGGTCATAAATGCATACTAAAGTTCGCTTCAAGGCATAAAAAGAGCCAGCGTCTAAAAATGCTACACCTGAAAGCTATCACAATAGTGGTTGTTTATTCTTCTTGCTGATGTTTTTACTGGAAAAAATGCAACCTTCAATACAACATGACGTAATATGTTGCTCTAAGACATTTAAAGTAGGCATGAAAGTCTTCTTATTTTTGAAAGATTTCAAAAACGAACTAGGAAAAATCGGTAGTCACACAGTGAAATGGTAAACTGGACTGAGGAAAATTGCTACTAAATGATTACATCGTGTCATCGTTTAAAATAAATGGACGATGCAAAACGTTATCTTCCAAAAAAAATAAAAGATTAGTTCAGTATGTCAAAGTGTCATAAGGATTATTGTCTATGGATTTTTCATCTCTTCTCATGACAGTGAAACATAACTGGAGATGCAGATTATAAAGAAAACAAAAACAAAGAATCGTCAGTAAGTACCAAAGTATGAAAATCATGCCATAATATGACAAACCGGGAACGCAAAAAGCTCTACTCAAAGCTGCCAAGTCATTTTGTACCACTTCAAATCAGAACCAAAATCAAACTACATACAATACACAAGGAGGGCAATGAAGGAAAAACCATGTTTCCAGTGGTTTTGCTCACACTTTTGTTTTGGTTTGATTAAAATAGAGCTGGGAAATTTTGCCTAAAATCAAAACCTCAATTAATTTAACATTTTGACTTGATTACAGTTATTAAACGATTATCATTTCCCTCATAGTTCATGGACAAGTTTTGTACAGTAAACATGCTCACATATTACAAGTGAGAGATTTTTGAATGAAGGGTGCATTACTTGGCTTTGAAATAATTGAAGGAAACACACTAGGGCTGGGCGATTTGGCATAAAATCTAAATCTCGATTAATTGAACATTTTAACTCGATTACAATTATTGAACGATTATTTGATTTATTATCTTGATATTTTGTACAGTAAATATGCTCACATATTGCAAGTTCGGGCTTTTTGAATGAACCCAGCAGGCACACAACATTATAAGATGTTAGTGTTGGGTTAGATTTAGATCATGAAGTCAGGTGACCAAAACGCAATGTCTTGCCAACATCTAAAGATATTTTTTTTACGTTGATATTTGGTTGGTTTTAGGTTGTGTTGGAAAGTGATCAAAAACCCAACATCTGATAGATGTCACAGTGGTAACGTCCACACAACGTCAAGGTGCACATGATAAGACGTTGATATTTGGTTGATTTTAGGTTGGACATTGACGTTGGGTTCTGACATAAACCCGATTTCCATTTCCAAACAAAATTCAACGTCCCCACAACGTTGGGGTAGAACATCACTGTGACAATATGTTGACATCCTGTGCCCGCAGGGAAGGGAGCGTTACTTAACTTAAGGAAACATGCACTATCCACTATCTATGATCATTTATTGAACATCTAAGTTAAACAACCTTAATTAAAACACACTTTGCCTAAAACAACAGTCACTTTTTTCTTATAAAAAAAGTGAAAATAAATAACTTGCACTTTTGGAAAAAAAATAAAACATTTTCTATATTTTTCATGTTAAAAGAAGCAAATAAGAAGTGTTTGTTTTTTTCTGAACACTACCTTAACTGTAAAAGTAGCTTGAACTCGCTCATTCAGAGGCGGGCACTGGCGGTCGTGCAATAACTTTAATCATAAGGTAAGCACAAAACAAAAGTCTTCATATGGAGCTCCTCTATGAGAATTGACACTTGTAAACATCTCTCTCGGCCCCGACCACACTAAACAAAGATACCAAACCACAAAGCTTCCACTATGCATTGCGCTAAGTATTGCATTGCGCTAAGTATTGCACTTTGTAGTCAGCCAGGACGAGGGGTCTCGACACAGAAGAATAAACAGAGCGGGATCACATGCAGGCACGTGCACACATAGGGCTCAACCTGTGCAGTGCACATGCCCTTTTTAGTCTTGGATAGAAAGTGCCCTTCGAAACGATCAAAAGTGCCCCCGCGACGCCCCCCTCCCCCCTACCGCTCTTCAGTAGGCGCGCGGCAACACCGCTCTCGAGTACGCGTGCTCCCCCACCTTCCACCCCCCCTTCCCGTAGCTTACAGTACACACGCGACAACACCACTGATCAGAACGCAAGCAACAACAACCATCCACCCCGCTCTCCAAAAAATTTATCCTGCACATGCCCTTCTGACAGTCTCTGCACGGGCCTGATCATATGACTCCACCTGGAAAAGTTAGAACGATTTTAGGTTCTGAATCTCGATTTTAATTACTTTTCGATTTATCACCCAGCCCTAAAACACAATCCTAAAACACAATCTATTAATCTGTAATAAATAAATAAATAAAATTAATAAATAAAAAAAGAACAATTCATTTATTAAACTATAAAATTTTATATTATTTTATAAAAGACATGTTGCCTAAACCATCGGTCACTATTTTCTTATAAAAAGTGAAAATAAATAACTTTTGTAAACAAAGTAAATTATTTTCAATGTTTTCATAATAAAAAGAAGAAAATAAGCAGTATCTCTTCTAAATAAAATAACTTTTGTATCTCCTGTAAATAATATAAGCTTTTCTTGTATCTTCTGTAAACAAATATTTGAATGTAAATAAAAAATTTTATTTAATGGAAAATATGCCGCCTCTAGGCTTCTCTGGCGCAGCTTGCAATCATCGTCAATGTTGTGCAAATTACAGCTCAAAAATGGGTCCGTCATTCTACTTTTTGTATAAAAATAAAGGCTTAACAGAGCAGGGACACACGGTAGGGAAAATATTTAGGGAAAATAATAATAATATATATTTTTTAAATAAATCAACCTGGAAAAATGTAATCAATTACAGGTTTTGAATGTCAATATCGATTACTTTTTGATTGATCGCCCAGCTCTAGATTAAAATAAACCTCGATGTGATAGTTCTGTTCATAATTCATGAGAATAAATGAACCAAAACCACTGAAAAGCTAGCTCTCCGTCCACTTCCAAACAAACTGTTGTGGTTAGACTGAAATATAAACACATGGACCATAAACCATCTAAACGACCCCAAAACAGTACATGACATCACAAGATGCGACTATGAAAAGCATAAACTGCATAAACTGCCCATTACAGTTCAGAAGGCATCAGAAACGCATTTTCTTGCAGCAGATCTTGGAGAACTGCGAAAAAAAACCCACACACACACCATGTACACACAAGCAGCAAGCACATTTAGCCCAGCTCACAGCAATGTTTTGTATGTTTGGTGAAATCTTTCGCAAAATACATGTCATAAAAGCATTTTTTGGTATCTTTAGGTATGGTCTAAACACGAATAATGTGAATGCTAGGCGAATCTAAATGTGTTATTTTCTATTGTGGTCTAGACTAAAAAACAAACCATGAGTACTAAACTACAAGTGTAAACACCCTCAAGAGCAGATTTACTAAAACAGAGCAAATACGCAAGAGAGTTAAATTTCAGAAAAATTACTGATGTAAGTGGAACGTTTTGGGAGTGATCTACTGACAACCGCAGGAATTAAATCAGTGTTTCTCAACCATGTTCCTAGGGGACCACCAAAACTGCATGTTTTGGAGGTTTCCTTGGTCTGTCACACCCATTACAGGCCTTTCAATCTCTGCTAATGAGCTGTTGATCTGAATCAGGTGTGTTTGGTTAAGAAAACAAGGAAAATGTGAAGAGCTGGTGGTCCTCCAGGAACATGGTTGAGAAACACGAATGCAGCAGATCATTTACATACATTTCATATAACCTCAATTCTTAATCATGCCCATCTTAGCATTATTTTGCTTCGAGGGATTAATGCGGAACAAGAAAGCCCTGCCCCTACTCAGTATTCGGTTTGGGTTTAAAGTACATACATCAGCATACTAAAATAAAAAGTCTTAGCAACTTTGTTCACACAGACTCTAAACACTGTCCTCCTATATATTTTGTGCCTGTTAAGGAAACTCTAATGGGTAACTAGCAAAAATCCATTTTGTTAGCAAATCTGGCCCAAAATATATCAATTATAAGTAATGATATCCATCATGTCTTGAAGTGACTGTTTGTCATTTTTTTTCATGCAGATATATACTAATAAACCATTAAAACATGGTATGTCGGTTATTTACTCTATCTATCTATCTATCTATCTATCTATCTATCTATCTATCTATCTATCTATCTATCTATCTATCTATCTATCTATCTATCTATCTATCTATCTATCTATCTATCTATCTATCTATCTATCTATCTATCTATATTTTTGACTAGCAGTGTAGCCATTTGATCGCCTTCCAAAAACTGCATTGGTACTGGAGCAAACAAGCTGTTTTAACACCTCAATTAACACTGCTGTTATTCTTCTGGAACAGCCTGAAACCATTGTGAATCCTGTATAGACACACAAGGATACTTTTGTAAGTCTTAAAGTCCCATCACCATGTTTTGTGCTACTGCAACCGCAAAGCAAAGAAAACGGACACTTTTTTTCTTTGGTAGTGGCACTCTGACATACTTAAATTAATATGAGATGAATGCCGAAAGAAAATAGCAGAAGCATGAATATGAAACAAGCTAGAAGGTAAAGTCATTTTCTGCCTTTTCCCAGTCAGCTAAAGTCAATTCACTGTGCTTTAAACGGAGATCTGTGAAAGCAAACTAGTTCGCTACCGTCAGAGTCTACTTGTTTTGGCCTGTGTTTCTATCTGAGGTACTCTTCTTCTGAGAAATTTTCCAAGCTCTCGTCATCACTGTCTTCAAGTTCTGGAAGATCTCCCCATAAGAGCAGGTTCTGCCCTATAAAAGAGACAGGCTTCTGTTAATAAATGCTTCAAACATAAAAACATACCAAAATATGTCCATCATATATTTATATTATTATTCTAATATTCTAACAAGATTCTAACATCTTTTCATTTTTTTAAAGAAATTCTATGTTCACCAATGCTAATTGTAATTAAAAATGTTATCACAATAATAAATGGCTGTTTCGGTTTCATAATCATTGATTATTATCAATTTGATGCATCCTTTCTGAAAGGAAAATCTTAGAAAAAGAGAATTTACATCTTAGTTCTAAAAATGTATTTTAATATATTTTTAAAATATCAAGAACTGAGCAACATTTTGCAAAGTGTGCTTTTGTGTTGGTATCTTGGCTGCTTTAGGCCTGTCATGGATAATGAAAATGATCTGGGCCCTCATGTATGAAGACTTGCGTTGAATTCATACTAAAACATTGTGTGTGCACAAAGCTGTAAATGTGCGTACGCAGTAAAAAATTCAGATGTATAAAACACTGCGTACGCAGAATCCCACACATATTCTCTTTGTACATCCGAATCAACGTAAAACTGAGCGCAAGAGAGCAAAACCCCTCCCTGCCTCCTCCCCCATGTGAATAAGGTAATGACTCTACTTTGGCAAGACCAAATAAAAAAGCAATGGCAAAAGCAAGCAAAAAGAGAAACTTTGAACACAATGTGAATTGGAGGTGCTCCTTTCGGAGGTATACCGGAGAAAAACTGTTATTTGCAAGTTTGTCCTCCAGAATTAATAACAAAAAAAAAAAAAAAAATCCAGTGGAACAGTTTAGCTGACATGGTTAACGCAGTGGGATCTGAACATCGCACTGTGAATAAATACATTGGGTCCAATATAAAGATGTAAAAATTTGTAGTGTCTATTTAGGCTAAGTGCAAATAGCAAACCCTGTTTGGAATGAGCTAGTTGAGTAATTCTCGTCCATCACCGTTTGATTGACAGAGACAACATAACTAAAGAAAGTGCGGCATAGCTCGTAAAGCTCATGGCGACATGTTTGGACACGATCGATCATGAACTTGGTTCGAATCCAGCGTCTGATTAACTCATTCTTCTTTTCCTGCCATTTCATATCAGATTTTGTCTACTCTTCATCACAAAGAAGACAAGTAGGAATCATTAATAAGTGTGTGTATTATGTTAAGCGCATTTGAGCATCACATTATTTGCACATTTATTGAATGGAAATGTTTCTGATTCATGTGTGCAAATTCATCTTTAGAAGGTGTCTTTATAGCAATGTGCGTGCAGTTGATCGCTCCGATTACAATGGGAAAACCGAAGATCGCTGCTAATTGCGCTTTAATGTTTGCCTTGTCAACTGCATGGTATGGAAACCTATACCTGCTAGACATGCGGATAATCCCGTCCCTAACAGCTGCCATTGCACGGCTCCAAGATACTTTGTAGTGCAATTTAACACAACTGCCTCTAGGAGTCGCCAATGAAAATAAAACAAACACACACAACAAATGCACGGACGCCAGGGGTCCGTTCTTCGTACCTCGCTTAAATGATCTAAGATGATTTGGCAGATCCTGGATCTTTTAATCTTGATAACTGATCTCTCGCTAATTTGGTTCTTCAAACAAGTTCGCGAATCAGATTAGAATGTCTGGATGAACTGATCTGAGATCGCTGCGTGTGTTGTTAAGGACAGATCTATCGATCCTCGAAATCATGATCAGCAATGCAACGATTGGCTGACAGCACAGCAGCGTAATGACATCATCTGATTAATATTCAATTATCCATGTGAGCAAAATTACATCAAATTAGCAGTAAACGGCTTGTTAAATATGACACGCAGTAACTTCACATTTGTTGTGAGCTGCAGGCTTTACACTTTCATTTGTCAAGACAAGAGTATTTATCATGTATTTCAATGCAAATCAATGTATTTAGTTCTACATTTAGAAAAGATTTTCTTTATTATAGTACAGTTTTTTAATCGGTGTAAAGAATAACTGGTTGTTTCCAAAAGCATTTTGATATTGGTAAAGGCGTCTGCAACTTTTGTGAAGCATCAAATCACTGGCATATTAAAAGTCAAAACATGTTTATGACTGCATAAATGTATTATTGCTTTTAAAAAAAGTCACATATTGTGCATTTCTATTATACACAATTTGTACTAAAGCGATCTAAAAAGTTCATATCAATAAGTTTTCTCTTTGCACCACCAGGTGGCAGTCTTTGTATTTTAATTTCGAGGGTGCAGATTGCATACGTTTTATTAATATGTAAAACTTTATTTATTTTATTAATGACTATAACTTTATATATATAGTTAAAAACTACTATTTTCCCAAGTGTATATAACTTTTACTGTAAGAAAATATCAGAACTCGGTACATACTTTCTGTATTATCTTTGCTTGGACTGAGCCGATCTAATCCTGTTTATATGATTTGAACCTGCTCCCGATCAGGTTTGACCTAGCAGATCTGTTGCCATGACAACAACTCTCGGATCAGCTTTGAAGAACGAAACGATCCTGGATCGTGTCAAATTGTCAATATCCAAATCCAGCTAACTGAGTAATCCACGTACGAAGAACGGACCCCAGATATGAAGTTGGTGTAGACCAACGCACAGTCTCACGTTCATTTAATCGTAGAGCTGCAGGGCGATATGGCAAAAACAATTATCACGATAATTTTTTTAATATCAGTCGATATCGATATATTTCACGATAAATGTAAAATCTTTAGATCTATCAAATATATAAGATTTTCAGCATGCAAATGGCTTTGTGCAGCTGATTTAACACATTTAGTGAAATATTTTAGCTGTCTGACAATATAAATAATAATATAATAAACAAAAGAACAATCTTAATTCAGCATTTACTGTTTAAGTTTTCAACAACCAAAGACATTACCTACAAGTTATTGTATATTATTATTCAACATCAAAAAAAAAAAAAAGGTTTGGAACGATGCGAGTTAAAGGTCACATAATTTTCAGTTTTGGATGAACTCTCCTTTCAATGGTGAGTATGGTGAATTTAGGGTAAAACATACTTTAATGTATTTATCTATTGATTGTTGATAACGCTTTTATCGATAGACCTTATCGATGACTGATTAAGCATGGACAATGTAAAGGTTTAGTTATGCTTTGCACTGTGAGACGCATCCACGCATTACATAATCAAGTGTGTGCAGTTTACTTATGCTGTCACCCTCTTGACATCCCATATTGCGGGATGCATAAACCCTTGTTATGCGCATATCTCCGATATATCCGCACGTGTTTTAACCAAATTTGTCTGACAGACTAGCACGAATAGGTCTATGCAGACTCTTAATTTACAAATCACGCATCACAACGAAAACATGCGGGAGCCAGCCGGGCAGCCTCTCCATTTACACAGCGAGCTACTGAGCGCCATCCAAGTTTGTTCTTCCGAGCTAACCCACGAAATCTATCAGTGCTGCGAAAAGACTGTCTAGTTCATGCTGTTCGCGCTTAGTAAATGAATAAAAATGAAACCGTGAAAATAGTTTGATGGACTGTTTTGGCGCTAAAGCATATAGCGGGCTTGTGTTAAAGAGCTTTACCTCAGATGTTATTCGTTCCTCTTGTTTATGCTGTAGATATGACTAACAAAATATACATCAAAATTAAGTTACACATTATACAAAACGAAATTCGTTACAAAAAGATAAATTAAGGAAATATGTTTATATTTATTTAGTTCGCGTCCGCCTTAAACAACTGCAGGTGGATGATGCTTCGCTCCATGGAAAAAAAAAAGGATTTAATTAATGATCCACTGATCCTTTAAATATATAAAGGCTGGTTCTTTTACTGTCGATGAGGGACAATAGTGGTATTACAAATTTCAAAACAAATATCTTAACATTAAAAAGGAAACATAAGCTTGACATCAAAAGATCCTATTATTGTCGTAACAAATAAATGATGCAGCCTGTAGTTTACAGCAAGCATCAAGTGTTCATTGAGATGTGTTTGAGATTGTGTCGTCTGTCATATCTTTCATCTGTCTTTTCGGGGGTTTTTTCTCGTAAGGCACAGCTTTCAAAATTGATGACATGAACCTCCGCTGGGTAGCTGCGCTAATTTACCAGCACTTGTTTATGTCTGTAATTTCTTAGCATCTTCATAAGGGTGGTGTTGTTTTAAATGATGAAACAGGCTTGTGGTGTTGACTGCTTTTAATGACATGAGTCGTCTGCTCAGTTTGCGGTGCACGTTGATCTGTTTTGTTTCGGATAGCAAAAAACGAAGTAGCTCATGAAGTCTAGTGACGTTTTTTGTCAACATGATTCTGACCTTTTTACCTTATTTCTTTCTTACTCATTTAAGTGCAACTAACACTGTATGGGTGTAAACTTGTACACCGTGCGGCATCCGGAAGGGCAGGCTGCAAAATGCTTGCGCAACGTTACGCATAGTGCTTAAATATTATCGAGCAATTATCGAACTTATCGAATTATCATTATCGTTTTATTTAAAATTTTTATATCGTGATAATTATCGATATCGAATTATCGCCCAGCCCTATTTAATCGTTAGAAAATCCAAACGCGAGCTTGAAACCTGGCGTACGCAAAATTTTTGAGTGTACGCAGTGTTGAAACATGAGGCCCCAAGTGATTAATTAATTTAGAAATCAAGCAGCTTGCTGTCTTTATAAATGAATCATTGAATAAATTTGTCAAATGATTTATTCAAAACCAGATTCATACAGAAATGAAAAATTGCAGTTTTGTTTAATATCCACAGAGATAAATTCTTCAAAGAATTCTGCTCTTGACTTACTTTTTTTGTAGGCAAAACAGAACAAAAACAACCGTATTGTCTTTAAAATGTAAGTAAATATTAGGTTTTTGTTTATTGAAGACTTTAAATTGAATTGAATTGTGATTGTGCTCATGAAATGATATTAGGAAATCAAGAATATATCTTTCAAACTTAATTTCAATGGGGGGGGGGGGGGGGGGGGGCACACAGCGAACTAGCATATTCAAATGTTAATTAATATAAAACTATGCAGATGGCACTATGTGGCGTGACAGAAATATGAACAGACTTGCAGCACTGGTATGCGTACCCTGATGGAAATCTATGTTTCGAATTGTAAAATGCATGCCAGTCATGGCACCAAGCTGCACATCTGGTGTACAACCCCCTAAATAGGCTTTACATGCAGTAAATGAGTTTGAACTCTCAAGTGAAATCTCAAGTTCAAATTGTTTTTTTTTTTTGCAATATACTCAATTTAAGATCAATTTACTAAATCGCATGTTGTTAAAATAATTAAAATATATTCTATGTCAATAAATATTGCACACCCCTACTCTGAACACAGTCAAAAATTTTGCCTCATGTGTCAAACCTGTTGCATCCAGTCTATTGATGGTGGACACGGCCTCACTGTTGAACATCCAGAAGTGACCATTGTTACAGGACAGCAAGCAGGGTTTGCATGGGGCCACCACGTGATATCCCACAACATTCCCACTGAATGTGCAGAAAGAGCCAGACAAAAAACACCTGATTCAAATGCTTTGTCAAACACAATAAAACAGAACAACAAATTGCTCAGTTCAAACAAACAATGGACTAAACAATACAGCTAAAACAGCAAAACAACATATTTTGTTTTGTACAGCTTCAAGTCTAAATATGTATAAACCAAATAGTTTTTTATATTGTACTCTGTAAAAAAAATTGCACAAGTCCTTAATGTTGTTTCAACACAAATCGATTAAAGTCAACTTACTTGGTTTTATAAATTTTAGTTGATTGAACATAAAACAATTAAGTTATCCCAGAAAAACCCTCAAGACTTGTTGATTAAGCTCATTATAAATAAATAACTACAACAAGCAACACAAATATTTTTAGTGCGCTAAAGTCTCACCATTCAGAAAACAATTTAAAAATGAATATGATTAAATATGATTTGATGATATGATGATTTTTTTTTGCAGAAACTGATACTTTTAAAAGTAGATATTATAACATTTAAAAAATACTAAATACGGTATTTATATGAAAAAGAAATCTTTGACACTGCATATCACTTAATAGATGACCAGATACAAGTCAGACTAAGTATGCGGATTAAAGACATTTTATACATTTCAATTGCATTGAACTTGCTTTCCACGTATATAACATCAAAATGAGACATTTAATATTTAACCTACATATTGTCTTAATAAACTATTAAAAACCAACCATGAACACTAGTTACCACTAGGAGAAAACAAAAGTTAGTTATAAAGATGTCTTTACCATTTCAAACAAGCAATATCTCTTAATTTGCATTTGCAGCTTTCAGTGGAATAGCAGCTTGCCACAAAATCAACTGTCCTAAGTAGGGAAAAGAAGCACAGTTTTGTTTATAAGCAAAACACTATATTGATCATTAGAAATAATGTTTTGTGAAGATTTCTGTGATGAAGGAAGCCTCACCTATTTGGTGGTATGTCGGTTGAGAATAGCTCTATTTCCGTATCAGCCAAAAGCACTGCTTTCATCCCTCTGGTACACAGCAGACTGTCACAGTATATACAGTTGATTTGCGTCACGCACTTATTCTTGAAATTTGAAGTAGACATTGTAGAAGTGAGCTTTTCTCGGGTACAGCTCCTAGCAAAACGCAGCTCCTGTTGATTTAAAACGACAATAGAGAGTCGATCAGCATCTGAACTGAAGGCTACAGCAGCAGATGTTTGAACAGACGTTCTGCACCTGTCTGGCTAACTAGCTTTAGCCTTGTTTTACCTAAATTGCGTTAGCAATGTTTATAACTAAGAGAAGTAAAATTACAAAAACGAAAACCTTAGAATAATAGCACGAATGAAAATCACAGCAATTCCTGTCTATTTCACTCTTCTGTTATGATCCAGAAAAGCGTTGTCTTTATTGTTATCAGAGCGCTAGCTAGCTAAGTAAAATATAAATGTTTTATAACCAAGCATGCCATAAAATTGTTCTTACCTTTAATGATATCAGATCTTTTTAGATCTAGGCGGCAAATAAACACATTGTACTAAGTTACAGTAAAATTCTCTATCGCTACAACTGGGCTTAGATTGCTAAGCTACGTTTGTTTACGTCCGCGTCGAAGCGGATATGCACTTCCTGAGACATTTTCAAACAGCCTGTTCTCTGACGCTGATTGGTTCCAAATTAGCATGTCTCATGCGTGATTGGCCAGCTCCAATTCCTTTGGTGATTGGTTGAAGTGCTTTTCCGCAAACCACAGAACCGCCTAGGGGAAGTACGACTCATTTCTGAAAATCGGTTCTTTCGAACGACTCGTTTCAAAAAGAGATTCAGTAATTATTATGCTCACACCTGGTTCCTGACATCCCGTTGTGGTATATTTTATCTTCAAAGCCAAATGTAGGTACAAATTGGTCTTTATTACGTTTATACCCATATCAAATAATAGTGTTTGGTGTGATACCCTGTGTTGTAATTCAGTTGCAGCAACTAATTTAGCTTATAAAGTGTGTTTTAATCACACATTCATCTTATGATATATTAATAGATAAATTCTTGTACATCTCTTGGTTAAAGAATATTTGCGTGATTCATTAATCATTATGCTTATGTAATAAAGTGATTCACTTAACTGCAACAGTGTAATTCAAAGTGATTGTTCTTCTATAGTTTGTTGTCTAGCCAGCCTGAAACATTGAAATTAATCATGATAACCTACAATTTTCCATGGAAAATTGTTTGCCCCCACATTTGATCACTGCATACCATAACGTTTAAGTCATAAACGTTATATAGACTGAATAACGCGATTATTTGAATAAATCGTTTAGCTCGATGCTGTGCATGAATAACTGTTTAGAATGTGAACCGACTCAACTGATTCAATTGAAAGATTCGACTCATAAAAAGGATTCTTTCAATCAGACATCGCAAAAATACAACAATGTGAAAAACGACAATTTTATATGCTAATTGTTATTTCTTTAATCATTAACGAAGACATAGATACACTCACATGAAATAAATAAATATAAATATAATAGTCAAAGGAAAGTAAATCACTACTTACAATTACAATGTTTACAATTATTGCTATCACTTAAACTTACTAAATCTATAAACTGTGTTGTGCTTGTGATATGAGACAATATTAATCCCCTCAAAATTGTCTCTTTAATGGTCAGTTTGATAGATTCATGTCGTGTTCAAGTGTTTCAGCCAATGACAATAGAAGGGGGTTGTTCTTTCTCTTCCATGAAAAGAGGCGGGGTTTGAGTTTGGGAAAATTCAGTGAATAGCGTAACAACAAGTCTTGGGGGAGAAATCTGGTATATGAAAGCTGTTTTTAGACATGGAAATCGCATTTTAAGGTAAGTGGATTATCGATTTAATGCAACAGTTTATGATTCGGGCACATAAGGACTCGAGAAAGCTTCGCTATCGTCCGGATGAAATGCAGGGATCTCCTTGAGGAAAGCCCTAAACTATTCCGAGAGTCACCAGGGGCCTCTCTGCTTTTCACATCACGACAAACTCCCTCCTAGTTGCACATTGCCTCTTCCTTTTAAGGACTAATGATTTAAAGTTTTCTCCGATCCTGCAGCTTTTTTGGCTGACAGTATTTAAACGTGCATCACATGATATGAGCAAGTTAAAGTACTCTTTATCATCTTTTAAAGACCTCAGCTATTTTAAACACATTTGTTTTAAGCTGCTATTCTATAATAACAGTGATCTCGTCTTGATAAGTTGATAGGTCAAAGATAATCTTTTTGATTACCTTATAGCCTATATAAAATCATAAATGGCTGTTTTCCTCCACACTTATGACACTGTTACTACAAAATTTTTGTGTTTTGTGTTTTTGTTGCCATGGTGTTGTGCAAAAAGTGCTGTTATGTGTAAATTTTTTTGGGGAAATGCTACTGTTATGAAAAACAAATGCCAGGAATATATTGCTCATGCAGATGAACAGGAAATATGAGCTTTAAAATGTCTCATTTTGGCAATTAATAATTTAAGGCCTTAAAATGAGAGCAGAAAGTAAATTAATAAATAAGATATTAAATCTTGCATGTATTGCAAACACCATATCTTTCTCAATATTTTTCCAAATACCCTTATCTTAACTTCCCTAACGCATGATACATTTACTTAAGATTCTAAATTAATAAGTACTTTTTTAAAATGATTGATTTAAGCTGATTTAAAAAAAGGCCATGGATGGAATTATATATATTTACCATAAGCTCACTTTATTTGGACTAGTTTTACATAAATCAAAGCTTACATTGTTGTGTCATTTTATTTCATAAGTAATATCTTCTTTAAAAAAAGAATTTAACAGGTATCTCCACCAGAAAACAAGACAAAAGCACAGATAAAGAACACATAGTTTGGAGTGTCATCGGAAGATAGACAAAGTTATTTCCATGTTTTATCTTTTCACAAAGTTATTCAAAAATAAGCAGTTTTTTTAACAAAAGCCTTAGGGTTGCATTTGATTCAAATTATTGATTTATTTGTCTTTACTTGGTCTTTGAATCATTTTGACTCATGAAGTATTCATTCATTAATACTAAGTATAATCATTAAGTATTAAATTCATAAGTCATCTAATAAATCTTGCATGCATTGCAAAATGAATATCTTCCACAATATTTTTCCAAATACACATATCAAATCTTCCCCAACGCATGCATGATACATTTACTTGAGATGCAGAATAAATAAATACTTTTTAAATGATTGATTTAGGCTGATTTATTAAAGACCATGGTAGAAATTATATATATCTATTAAAATTTTATATTAATTATATGCTTAAAATGTTATAATTACCTTCATTAAACCTATTACTCATGCATTATTAAAGGCTTATAAAGTAAACATGTAAGGTCAAGATTTGCATGCGTGAGTTTGCTTTATCATGCACTACTGATGTAAATAAATATGACCATTCATCAGTTTATAATATCAGATTTCAAGTTCACACTTTGCATTTAATCATGTTACATTTAATCCCCAAAACATGGTCTGTTTGTAAAGAGGAGCTCCAACCCACCTCTATTTTTCAACAAACGAAACAAAACGAAAATATTTTTGAGGAAGTTTACTGGAAGGAAGTAGTCTTTAGAAATCTGATCCGCTGAACTTTTCTTTGCCCTGTGTGTGCCTAGTGTGATGCTGGGAAATCCTATCCATGCCTTCATCCAGCTCTGAGGAGACTCACTCACACGTCTGACCGCCGGAGGAAAGACTGAAACTTTTGAAGACGCTGCGTCTGGTCGTGGGGATCCAGTGTGAGTGGACGGTGGGATGAAACTCTTCTCTTGCTTCATTCCTCTGCTGTTACGGACATATTACTCTACGTTGGAAGCCATCGGCAGCTCTTAACTAATAATGCGGCGTGATTGATCATCGACAGGAGACAATACCCATCCACTGCTTTCCATTCCCACATATTCGCTGGATATCTGTAGACGAAGTGCGGGCGAAGAGGCTTTTGTTCTGCGGTGTTTCTCGCTGTGACGGGACTTATTGTGTTTAGATCAATATGACGTCTCCTGCTAAATTCCGAAAGGACAAGGAAATTATAGCCGAATATGAAACGCAAGTTAAAGGTAAGTGAAATGTGTCGCTTTATGTTGCGTTTTTACTCGGTTCACCTTTGTGTTACGTGGTGGCTAGGTTACAGTGTATTTCTATATGAGCACAGCTGGTGCAAACCCTGTCGTATTACTGCAGAAAACGCTATTTATTTGAGCTTGTGAGAAACAATGCTAGCGCTTCTCCACATGTGGCAACGGAATGATAGATGTGCGATCGGTCAGTCAGTCAGTCAGTCAGTCGCCTAAAGCTATATTGTCTGTAGATACACAACTTAAACCGTTTATAACAACGCTTTTACTTTAAAAATGCATTAATGTGTGATTAATGTTACGTTTGTGCTGTGTTGTACTGTTTTCCCTCATTCAGCTTGTGTAGGTTGTACGTATAGACAAGGCAGGGCGTTTTCTTTTGCCCTGCGTGTCTCTATGAGCTGGTGCGGTGCTGTTCAACCTATTGATTTTTTAAAAGTCAGGTTAGCTGACATTGATGTTTTACAGTAGTTCATGGACTAAGTAACACGTTTAAAATACGTTTTGAGTTGAATCTGACTTAACACAATCGTGTTTTGGCAGCACTGACGGCGAGTGAAGTAAAGGTGTGATGCTTGATGACAGTTCGGTTATGACTGTGTAACCTCATATGTTATTCATACTACACTGTGGTAACAGTTAATGTGAGTGTTAGTTTGGAAGCCGTTCACTTGTTTTTAAGTAGTAGCACACTGTGTTTTTTTTTTACAAAGTAATTGTAACTACTGCACATTTCTTCACTTACACATAATGCGTGTAGCCTACGTAACGCGTGTTTTTGTCTCAGGATTTTCGTTCCCATAAACACTTGTCTGGTGAGGTAAAATAAAGCTGCTTTTAATTGAAAGACGAATTGAACGATTCACTTCATTAGTGGAGCTCCCTATCACGTTATACGCGCTGTTGTGTGTGCCTGTTCTTTTGTGTGTTTGCCGGCCACTGGCACTATGAATAGTGCATTTGAGCAGCTCTGCCTGTTGCTGCTGAGTGTGGGGAAAATCTCCTTTAATAAGAGTCAGTGAGTTTCTCATCTTTGAGTTCTGTTCAAGAAGGCCATTGTGACATAAATATTGCTAAAGAGAGCATGAGCATGGTTTAGGGTGTCAAAATGTAAGCTTTGCATGGATTGAAATGTGGCTAAAATCAGCTTAGACTAACTTAAGCTGGTCTTCCAGCCTGGTTATAAGGCTGGTTTAGAGTGGTTTGGGCTAATTCCCAGATAACCAGACTGGGCACTATCTTAAACCATGAGACAAACAAATCATCTTTGTTTAAAAGGTTGTTGTTAGTTTCATCAGTGGCGATATGGATACACATTTGGATTTTTCATTTGTATGTATAGTCATCAATTTAAAATGATGTTTTTCAGGTCAACAGTAATAAAAATGAACCTTTTTAGAGGAAGAGGTCTGTACTCACTGAAATTCTACTCACCCTCCAGTTGTTGTAAACCTGTTTAAGTTTCTTTTTATTTTCAATGCAAAAGAAGATGAAGAATGTTGGAAAAGCAGTAGCTTCACTTTCATATATTCATTATTTATCTTTATTTCGATAGCGCTTTTACAATGTAGATTGTGTCAAAGCAACTTAACGTAGAAGTTCTAGTAAATTAAAAATGTGTCAGTCCAGTTTTCAAAAATAAAGTTCAGTTTAGTTCAGTTCAGTGTGGTTTAAATTTCACTGCTGAAAGTCCAAACACTGCAGAGCAAATCCATCGATGCACAGCTCCACAAGTCCTAAACCAAGCAAGTCAGTGGCGAGAAACAAACTTCACCGATTGGCGAAAGTGAAGAAGAAAAAAAAGCCTAGAGAGAAACCAGGCTTAGTTGGGCACAATCATTTCTCCTCTGGCCAAATGTCTCATGCAGAGCTGTAGTTTAGGCACTAGAGGCTGGAGAATGCTGAACGTTCATCAAAGAGAAGCTGCAAGTGTGAGTAGGTCACCGGCGGGTGTTTGAACTGCCCACTGGATCAATGCAAATACTTGTCTGTCACTGGGGTCTTTCAGGAATATTTTGTCTTGCTATTGCTGTCAATAGCTTCCACATTCCAACATTTTAAATATATTAAATATATTCTTAAAAATGAAATTTTTGGGAAAGAAAGTTTGGGAGCTGCTTGAGGTTGAGCAAATGAGTAAATTGATCTGACTAAATCAATTTGAGCTAACAGTACACTCAGTCATTGATAAGTCCTACAAAATACTGAATACAAATGCTCAACTAATGGATTTTTAAATAGAGGACCAATGACAAATGGCAAAAAGTAATGGAAATTAATTGGCAAGTGAATGGGCACCCAAGTTGTCACACTCTCTTTTTAGGAACTGGCATTTTTAAAAATCTTTGTTACTACATTTACATAATTTTTTATCTGTGTTTAGCAGATGATGGCATTTTAAAGAGAATGAATAATGCTTTAACTTGCATCATCATCTCTCATGCAAAGAGAGACTTTTGTTTCAGTTTATAAAATAAATATGAATCTATAAACCTGATATTAATTTTGCACTATTGTTTTTCCTCCGATTTCTCTCTGGATCCTGTGTCACATCACTTTCTCTTGCCAGTTTTAACCCCCAGCCTCCCCCTCATGTGGATCCTTATTACTTTGCCATGCCTTAAGAATGCTTGTAGATCATTTCGCTCAATAATCTTGAGTTGACAGGAACTGGAAAGAAACAATAATAAGCATGGTTTCTTCTCCCTGGAATAACGCTTGAAAAATGGCCTAGATTTGGAAAGCATCACTGATTTGGATAAATAATCTGTCATGAATTAGTGGCAGAAGGAAGTGGTAATTGCTTGGTGATCCATTTCTGCAGAGGCAACCAGACATGAGGAGAAAAGTCTGAAATTGGAGAAGTCACAGAGAGAGACATCAAAGCTGCATACACTTCTAAGTGGATTATCATTAATTAACATCAGCTCGATGCGAAACATACAGTTTTCCATCGAAATCATGTTCGTATTCCCAATGCCCTGAAGTTGGTACTGCTATCTTAAGCTGTTTAATCCAGTAAAACATCTCCCGCAAACAAAATCTAGAAACATCTGACTCTAATCTACAAATCTCAATACTATTGCATCTCCATTTTTTAAGAAGGAATCATAATTGAAATAAACTCATAGACCCATTGACGGCTCAGAGACTCTCGTAGTCGAATCAGCTGAAAGACACTGAAAAATGGGCTTGATTTTTTTCTGAGGACTGGCAGGAAATGTACAGCTGCATTTTTCACCACAGCTGGTTGGAAGGATTGGATAATGTAGCTATAATCCCTCAGACATGGGGAGTGAGTCTGTCAAGCAACTGAAAAGTGACTATGCATATAAGAGCTGTGGGAAACAGCATGATTGACTGCTCTAATTGTCATCTGCATTAAAAAAAACGTCCTGGAAGATTCGTTGCCCTCTCATTATGTTTTGTGCCTGATGTATTCATTTTTTATGTTTTATTTTACTTTTTCGAATAATGTACATTGCAAAAACAGTATAAAGAAAAGAAAATTGTAAAACAAATAGGGATTATTTGTGCCTGATGTATTTTTAATTACACAAATTAGGGCTGCACGATATTGGAAATAAAATCGGCATTGCAATTTTTAGTTTTCAGTGATAAACATTTGATATGAAATATAATTCACTGAATAGATTGAATAACTTTTTTTTAAATAATTTATTATTTCAGATTGATAAGGGTGATTGTATAGGGGAGTACATCGGCATAAATGATTAAAATGAACTTTAATGCACATTTTTTGTTTGATGTTTGACATAATCTCAACTGAAACACGAAGAGAGGATGGGACATACAGTAGCGCTCAATAAATTATTAAAATGAACTTTAAAGTAGATTTTTAGTGGTGTAAAAAAATACAAATTAGAAGAAAAAATGCTTTATATTATATCTGTCTGGTAAGTCTTAATAGCAGTTGGACACAAATATTTAAAAATATAACGTAAAATCACACTTGGTAGTCTTCACTGTAGGCATGGTCGATGGATGATACCGGTTTCAAGGTTTATCGCAAATTGGAAAAATCAAGGTTTTAAAACCGGCAAAGTTTTCTGTTATACGGTTCCTAAGGTATTTTTTAAACATGTTTTTCACAACTATTTTATTACATTTTTTAGGGCAACAGTGTCTCCAGAAGAAAATGAATCTCTATATCAAAAGCTACTTGTCGATAAATATTTAAAATGTTCTTTAAATAAAATATATTGTGTTTAATCTAGGGGAAAATTAGTTTTTTACCCAGACATTTAATAAGAACTTATTTTGGAGAAGCAATCACAATACGGTGATACCATGATATTTTATCCAAGGTTATCATACCGTCAGATTATTATACCGTCCCATGCCTACTTCACTGTAAACATGTTTGTTTGTTAATGCTATTGTTTCTTGTGCCTGAATGCTTTAAGGGGGCTTTTACACCTGTAGATCGATTGCTTTGTTCTGAAACAGGGATTAAAATTGTTACAATGTTGCCTTTTGTTCTTGCTGCGGTTTGTCTTTACACAGCAAAATTTCTAAATGGACCAAAATAGCTAAAACAAGTCACGTGCAAGTAAACTCTCCTCATCTTGATCAGAGTTTTACAGTTTATTTTTCAGAACTGCGTCCTTATTTTAATTTATGAGCAATGAGACATTATAAGCGAAAAGCTGCGCTTTAATTTTGAATGATGACACCCACAGACACCATCACTACATATAAATCAGAGGTAAGGCTTTCTCTAGCAGTTTGCTAAAAATTATGCATTATAGGCTTTACATTATAGAGAGAACTAATAGATAAACTAAGACTGAAGTTCAGTCAATTTTCAGATAAACAGCTCTAATCAATATTTCAGCATGCTTTCAGTTTCATATTTGACACGAAACGCACATACCGGTAGGGATGATGACATCCCACCCTATTTATAATTCTCTCTTTATATTGCCACAATACAGTATTACATATCTATAATACACTGTGGCTGGTTTGTTTGTTCATTGGATCGTATTGCTTTCTCACTACAATCGACTCGCTCCAGAGTTTGTTTCAATTGAGCCGAGGCCACCTCATTCAGGTGATCTCGGGCTGATTGTTTTGGCGCAGATCTGAGCGCAGTTGCTGGTTTCACATATGCCAAACTAACCACCACGCTAACTGGGGAAACGCACAAGGTTCCGAAACAAAAGTCTAGGTGTGAAAGCATCTCAAACTCACATGATGTGTTTAACAGGGAAAAAAATGCAATTAATGAACTTTAAATGGTTAAACTTTGCCAATAATCTACAAGCCCCTGGTGAACAATAGTCCATACTTGACATTGAAGAACCTGCGATGTGACTATTGTGAATGAGACAATTGTGCAGCCCTAACACACATTATACATTATTATAGTTATTAATATGTAATAGCATTTTTTCAATTAGGTGACATTAGTTTCTTGATTTTTTTCAGTTGCAGCTTCTTGTTTGTGTGAGAGATGCAATATAGTGCAAATGCAAGGAGTAAGCAATTTATTTATGGTTTTTAGATTAATTGATTATAGCAGTGATTTGACGCCTATGAATGTAGGTCACTGACTGTTGAATTCTGTTTGAAGTGCTGATGCTGGGGTTTTGGGGGAGGGTGTGAAAACCTACTAACATTTTCCCTCTCAATATTTCGGCAGTGTTCCTCATATTTCCCTGTTTGAAAATCAGTAATGACTTCGCTCATCCAGTTTCACTGCACGTAGGGCCCAAACACAGGCCGTTGCTTTTGATCAGGTTCGTGCTATATTCTAGATGTCATCCATGTATTCTCGATTTCACCCTTTGACTTCTCATTTCTCGTTCTGTGACAGCATATGTTTCTGCCGACAAGCGAGTTTGTGGAGTCTTCATAGCCCAAACAGCTGTCATTTGGCAAAAAGAGATGGAATGGAAAAGAGAAATCTTTCACTTGGTTTCATTAGCAGTTGTTTGATGCTTTGAACAGACAGATTGAGATATTGATTGGGTGAGGAGAATGAAAGATGCAGTGGTTGACCTAATGACAGACATCATGAAGGGTTTGTGTTAACATTAGTGATCGATATATAGACTCACTGGGCTGATAAATTGGCTGATATCTGATGGTTTGAGATTGGCACATTAACGAAATATGCATGCGGGTCAAACATGAGACATCCCATTTTGGTGTCTGCAACAAATGAAGTTTACAGAGGTTAATTTATATGCACAGAAAATTATTAAATGCAAGTAAAGTGTCTTCATGTTTCAAATAGCATTTGTGAAAATAAAATAAAATACACAAAACTGATGATACTTTTTACTTGTGTTTCTTAAGAACTGAAATAATCAGCGGACTGTTGTGCCAAATATCCAGTTTATTATAGGTCATTTAGTGTATCAGGATCAATAAGTCATTTTAAAAATCAATTTACAAACATTACTGTGTCAAGATTCTGTTTTATTGCTCATAAATATTTGTTAAATACACCATTTCATGGTGTGGAACGTTAAAAAAAACATTATTCAATGAAATGGAATTTCAAAGCCAAACATTTTTTGTTTTGTTTTGTTTTGTTTGTACCCAGCAGATGCACAATGTCATAAGATGTTAATATGAGGTTAGATTTAGGACGATTTAGGTTATGTTGATGTAAAATAACAACTTGATATGATGTGATATTTGGTTGATTTGTGTTAGCAAGTGACCAAAATCCAACATCGAGCCACCATCTTATGGCATACTCACACTATGCTATCCGAACCGTGCCCAGGCCCGTTTCCCGGATCGTTTGAGAAGTGTGAGTGTGCTGAATCGGACTCACGATTCCAATCAGTTGGAAGAGTTGGGCCTTAGCGCGGTTCACTTGGGCTTTGGCGCGGTACGCTTGAAGTGTGAGTGCAAAACGCGCCAAAGCCCGAAACTGAAAGCGAGACGTGAATTTAAGGCCGTACTCACACTAGGTACAGTTGCCTCGAACCGGGCCAAAGCACGCTTGTCCCCCCTCCCGTCTCCCCCGACGGCCCGCGCTCACACCATATCGGGCCTCGGCACGCTTACGTCATCGCTGCTGCGCTGTTCAAAAGCGCTCTCTATGGCAAGCCTTTTTAGCATTTAAATCTTTGTTCTGACTCCATAAATATATTTCGAGATATCTCTAATTATATTTTGATTAGTCATAATTATAATTCGACTAGTCAGAATAACAATTAGAGATATCTGCAATTACAATTGTACTAGTACGAAATCAGATTGGAGATATCTGCAAATATATTATGACTGACTAGTCATATTCCTCCATTGACTTCCATTGAAAAATATTTGCAGATATCTCTAAATGAGTTTTGACTAGTCACAATTGTAATTAGAGATATCTCTGAGTTTTTACTAGTCATAATACATTTGGAGATGTCTTTAATTCATCATATTTAGAGATATTTACAAATATATTTGAAGATATCTCTAATTAATTTACTAATAGTCGAATTACAGTTGTAGATATCTTGAATTGGATTTTTGACGAGTCAAAACTCAGAGATAACTGCAAATATTTTTCAATGGAAGTCAATGGAGGAATATGACTAGTCATAATATATTTGCAGATATCTCCAATCTGATTTCGTACTAGTACAATTGTAATTGCAGATATCTCTAATTGTCATTCTGACAAGTCGAATTATAATAATGACTTGTCAAAATATATAATTATATCTCTAAATATATTTATGGATAGTCAGAACAAGGTTTAAATGTTAAAACGGCTTGCCATACGCTCTCTCACTCAGCAGCACAGTGGAGATTTCTCTAGTTATATCCTTTCAGTCGTTTGTTATGCAGTGACATGCAGTCAAATATTTCGCCAAACAGTCCTTAGGGATGCGGGGACTCGCAGTCAGATATTTTACCGAACAGATCCGCCACTTTTGGCGCTCATAAACAATCAAAGCTCTCGTGCTGCAGGAATGAGGAGGTCTGCTGAAGGCGCGCAGCTGGCGTGCTGTGAGGAGTTTGCGTCTTTAATAAACTAAGGCAGTTTGCGATCACTGAACAGTAAGAATGATTAATAAATCCATATGAAACAGTCCCTTAAAAGTCACGTCTCGCTTTCGGTTTCGGGCTTTGGCGCGTTTCGCGCTCACACACAAGCGTACCGCGCCAAAGCCCAAGTGTACCGCGCTCAGGCACACCTCTTCCAACCGGGCCAGGGCCGGCCAAGTGAACCGTGCTTGAGCCCGATTCAGCGCACTCACACTTCTCAAACGATCCGGGAAACGGGCCTGGGCACGGTACGGATGGCATAGTGTGAGTAGGCCCTAAGGGACTGTTTCATATGGATTTATTAATCATTCTTACTGTACAATGAACGCAAACTGCCGTAGGTTATTAAAGACGCAAACCCCTTACTGCACGACAGCTGCGCGTCTTCAGCAGACCTCCTCATTCCTGCAGCACGAGGGCTTTATGATTGTTTATGAGCGCCAAAAGTGAAGGATCTGGTCGGCGAAATATCTGGCTGCGTGTCACCGCATCCCTAAGGACTGCTTGCCGAAATATTTGACTGCATGTCACTGCATATCAAACAACTGAAACGATATAACTAGAGAAATCTCCTCTGTGCTGAGCGAGAGCGCTTACTGAACAGCGCAGCATCGATGACGTAAGCGTGCCCAAGCCCGATTGTAGTGTGAGTGCGGGTCGTCGAGGGAGACGGGAGGGGGGACAAGCATGCTTTGGCCCGGTTCGAGGCAACTGTACATAGTGTGAGTACGGCTTTAATCCAACGTCATATTTATGTCAAATACTGACATTTATTTGTCAGGTATGGCAACCAAAATCCAACATCTGATATAGATGTTATATTGGTAACATCAAGCTGTAACTTTATTAGACATTGTTGGAAAGTAACCAAAATGCGACATCTGTCCAACGTTGGACATTAATGACACTCGGTTCTGACGCATTCTGATTTTCATTTCCAAACAAAACAACGTCAATTTGACGTCATGTGCCTGCTGGGTAGATGTTGCAAATGCTTGTAAATAACTTTACTGGTCCAAGTTTCCTGTTAATAGTCCTCATTATATCATAATTCAGGATAATTTTTTTCATCGTTTAGTCTTACACCACACTGTCATATTTCATTGAATACAGTATTACTGTATTGATACAATTTTAACTACTTATGCATATAAACAAGGAATGTGCATCAATAACAAATAGGAGTTAAGGGCAACACAATGGCTAAGTGGTTAGCACTGTTGCCTCACAGCTAGAAGTTCGCTGGTTGGAATCTTGGCTGTGTCAGTTGGCATTTGTTGTGTGGAGTTTGCATGCTCTCCCCGTTTTCATGTGGGTTTCCTCTGAGTGCTCCGGTTTCCCCCACAGTCCAAAGACATGCGGTACAGGTGAATTGAATAAGCTAAATTGCCCGTAATGTATGTGCATGAACGCCAGAGTGTATGGGTGTTTCCCAATAATTGGGTTGCAGCTGGAAGGGAATCCACTGTGCAGAAGTTGGCAGTTCATTCTGCTGTTGCAACCCCTGATGAATAAAGGGACCAAGCCGAGGGAAAATGAGTAAATTAATAGGAATTAAACTGACAAAATATTAGTGCTTTCTAGTGATCACTAACAAACTTATGGTTTGGTTATTTTATCAGAATGCGGCAGCACCTCTTCCAGCCCGATCAAAAATATGTTCAGTTAATCGTCGAGTTTGATAATGTGAAAGTCATTTAGTTTTACGTCTCTGCATCAGCCTTTGTTTACCCACGCTGCAGCTGCAACAAATCGTTACGTTTCCACTAATCTCTCCTTGTCCTTTTTAATACCCTTCCTATAACGAGCGTGCCTCAATTAGAACAGGCCAGCATTGATCCGCGGCTCCTGCTCCAGCCAAGGTGCTCCACTTTAGCACTTAATGAGTCCGTGGAATGGATGGTGTGACCGGAGCGGTGCTAGAATACAGTATGTAGATGTACTTTTCGTGGAAATGCTGACCTGCTCAGAAATAATCTTCCCCAGGAAGGATGTTTGTTTAAGCAAGAAGATGAGAGGAAGGAGGGGGAGACAGTGCACAACACACTCGTATTGTTGCTATTGTGCGACTCTGAATTGGAAACTCACCCCCGAATTCGGGACTTCCTGTCAGAGGACCAGCCCTAAGGGAATGGACCTGGATTAGGGTGAAGGTTTGACTTTTAGTTTTAGACTTGTTCTGATAAGAGTTTAATTTATAAATGTTTAGACGAATACATTTATTTAGGCCAAGTCATATCTGTAAGAGAGAAAAGTATATAAGAGAATTTACTTGTTGATTTAGGAAGTCATCTCTGCAGATTTTCTCAGGTTTTTAAAGTTAATATTGTGAGTTATGTTTGAAGATTGTCACCTACTGGACATTGATAGCCTGATAGGATGTCAAAATAAAAATTTGGTCTAACTAGGAGAAATTGTGAAAGAAATAAAGTCAAAAAAACTTAGTTATAGTTAAAATAACCTGAAACAACACAATTCTTATTTTTTTTAGGATAATTTATTTGTTTTATTTTCAATCTACTTACATTTGCTAAAACTGATAAGTTAACTTAATTTGAATTAATCAGTTAATCTAATTGATTGTGTGGAACTTTTTTACAGTGTAGGCTGTTAAAATAGATTCCTGCAAAAATAATTGTTTATTCCTTTTAGAAGATGATAATAATTATTATTATTATTATTATTATTATTATTATTATTATTATTATTATTATTATTATTATTATTATTAATATTACTATTAATATTAATATTAATAATATAGTACTAGTATTATTAGTATTATTATTAATTCATTATACAATTTTTGCTATTTTTTATTTTGTATATATATAATTTATTGTTCTTTTGCATTTAATAAGCTTTTGTTGTACTATTATTTCAGATATGTTTTATCGGGTTGTGTTTCCAACATCTACTAAGTACCGAAAGCCTCTTTTTCCTTAAGATGCAGGGGATCATTTTGGTTCCTTCAGTCCACCAAAGGACAAGCAAAGCTAAATGTTTGTGGATGCAACAGAAAGGCCATAATTGAGAACAGCTGTCCGATCCTGCTGGATGCACACGGTTGGACGCACAAACTGTTACCTGACACAGAATAGGAAGGAATGAGACCGAAATCACACCCCTCAAACCTCCATTATGGTGTTTGTACGGCATCAGCATAATTTACTGTGGAAATGAAAATGGCTGTATCGACTTTCTGTTCCCTCTAATTAATCTTCCGCCCTGCTTCTCAAGAAATGAACAGCAGGTGAATCCCAATGCGAATATAAAAAGTCTGTCAGGCTGGAAAAGAAATATATATATGAAGATCAAGGGAAGGTTCTCACTCCGTTTACCTGCCATAGTCAACCTGCTTCCACTTCCACAAATAGAGACCAGTGATTTATTCAATTCTTTTAAATATATTAAACATGCATTCCATGGTGCACACATACTCATTTTCATGGCTCATCTCCCTGATGGGTAACACTGGACTAAATGATGTGATTTCTCTGTCAGTCCATGCTTGCTAAATGTCCTGAAGTCCAGCAGACCTTCAAGCAGGCACGGTAAAGTCATCAAGCACTTTCCCGGCGTTCAGCCAAGGAAAGGTATGGGGGAGGGTTTAAGAGAGTCTGGAAAAAGGAAAACCATTTACTTTCTGTCTTCCTTCCACTTTTTCGTCAAACTGAAATGGGCAGTCTTGGTTTTAGAGTTTTTTTTTGCGTTCTGCATGGCAGGAGAAAGCATGTGCCAGTCGGCAACATCAAAACAGACTGTGATGTTAAGTTTAAGACCCATAGCGTTTACTCACTCTGTGTTTTACATTTAAAGAGAGGATCAAATGAAAGAGGTCAGAGTGCACACTTTGAATGTACTCCCTCATGTTACGACTGTCCTGATTGGAGGAGGCCAGACAGGAAGAGGCTTACCTTTTGAGAAGTGCTAATTATGGATTGCTTCTCACAGATGTGGCTGTTTTTCATTAGTTTGTCTTTTTGAAGATGCCTGATTTACACACGGAAGAGTCTTGGGGGTTGAAGTAGGCTCAATATATGCTGACATCAAAATTTGTTCTACAACAAAACAGTGTGCACCATTATATTAATAGGAACCTATTTATAGCCCAAAGTGTACAGGTATTAATATTTAGTATATAGATTTTTTGTTTTGTATGTGCTAGGGTATACAGTTTGCTTGACATTATTTTTTTCATCAGATTTTTGTTTATCTGTTTTTAAGACTGAATTGGGCTGTTGTTTCAAAATGGAGAAGAAGGGACAAGGAAAAACAAACTACTGAAGACAGCAAAAAACAAACAAACCTATAAGCAAATTCACCTGTATGTGTGTTCTAACATACAAAGAAAAATAAATATATCTTGGACTAGTTATTCTTATTTTATTTGTCCTTGAATAAAATAAAGTACATTCAAGTTTTCATTTTTGCACCACTAATGGCTGCAATTGAAATTACAGTCTACAGGATGAAGCGGTAGCAATACTGTTCAACCATTGACATAAATTTGTTGCAAAACTACTTGTATGTGTGTGAACAAAGGAAGACAGGAGGTTTTTGAAAAGTCATTATTTTTGCAATTCTGTTTGCTACCCTTGTTGTGGCTCAAATATTGCACACTTCACCTTTAAAGGAAGGTTATTAAAAAAAGAAAAAATATGAATGATGTCATTTACCAGTTTTTTCAAAACCATATGACTTTTTTTCTCCTGGGTGAAACACAAAAGGAGATATTTGCAGCCGATTGTTCAAACTGCTCTTTACTATATAATGACTTTTAAATAAACTGCAGTGTGTTTTTTGTACAAAAAATGCTGTGGTGTGTTTGTATGTATAGAAATTTAGACTGTTATGCTAACTATGCTATGTAGGCAGATAAATAAATAAAAATGTTGCGCCTTAGAACTAAAACAAAAGGCAAACAAATACCAGATAACCAGTTTTCTTTTAAAACCCTACCTGCAGAAAACATTGAAAACTGCAAGCCAAGGTAGTTTCAAGATCTTTCTTTTCATGAAGTCATTTACAAAGTGCTCTTTATTTCACTTTAAAGAAAAAAAAAAATCACATTCTTGACATCTTGTTTACGCTCATTTTAAGTGTTTTAATGACCCCTAATTTGTTTTCTTCCAGTCTGATAACATTAACCTTAAAATAAAATTTTAAAACCTTAAAAATAAGCATTTATCAACCAATAGCGAGATATCAAGCATCACAATTATTTATTACAAAAGAGAACAGCACGAACATTCTTCAAACATCTCCTTTTGTGTTCTACAGAAGTAATACAAGTAAGTAATATCATCGTTTAAATATCAGTAAACTGTCTCTTTAAGAAGAATCAGCTTGAATAGTGACTGGGTTTGAATGATTCTAGTGGCATTTGTGCTGATATTTGCATACCGCCAACGGACGCATTCCTCCATCAGCTATGCAAAAACAAGAATGCCAGCTCATCAAGCATTTTTAGAATCATCTCTTTGACAACGTGGTTTGTATCTTAGAAAAGAAGTTGTTAAAATGAGGAAGTATTTTTGTACTTGGTCTCATCCATCTCAATGTTTCGGTTCCTCCTCTCCCTTAAACCCTTGCGTTGTGAGAATGGAGTCCGGGTCTCACACAGCAACAGACCTGAGACCTGTAGGAATGTGCAACATGAGTCAGGATCACAGTCTTTGGAGAGGACTGGTGTCTTTTCTTTCTCCTTCTCCTTTCTTTCCAGATCTGCTGTGGTTCTGGATTAACAATAAGATCATTGTGTGGACCTGCAGGACCAAAGCGCTCTCTGTTCTTCTATTGTTCTTTTTCTTCTTGGCCTGCTCACTCCTACTTTTCTCACAACCCCTGAAATGATGTTTGTCAGTCAGGATGAAATATGACACATTGGTTTTTTGGTGTTTTCCTCTCCCTCCCCCCTGCTTAACCAGATTTGTAATAATTGCAAACACATGACGTTTTAACACACGGTTGACCACACACTTCGGCGTGTTGTTTTCTGCTTTGTATTTGTTTCCATATGGCATGCTTAAAAACAGTTTCACGAGAGACCACAAGCTATATTGGCTGGATAATAATTATAATCTAGCTTGTATATCCACACGTCTTGGCAGGGTATTACTTTAAATAAGATTGAAACTAAAGAAAGACTGAGCAGTTGTTTTCAGGTTAGGAAATGCACAGATTAAGCGATGGGCTATAAAAAGGCTGGTGCATCAACAAACGCATATTCATATCCTCAATTTTAAAGTCAATAAATAAAGAATAAAAGGCAGCAGTTGCTCTAAATAAACCAGGCCTAAATGAAACACAATTGAAACTGAGGTATTGGATGTCTGAGCACGTCCCTTGGGTCAGGAGAGGAAACAGATTTTTGCTTTGTGTTAAGGCCTGCTTTGTTTCCTGTCTCTGTTAGACCGGTTCTTGATTACAATTACTGACCGCTACGTGGCTTTCTGGCTCACTTCCTTAGTTGACATCCAGCTGGTTACTGGTTTGATTCACCCTTGGTTTATTGGTTAGTTCATGACTGTTTTAATAATAATTCAGATTTTTTTCTGAAAGATGCCGTTTTGGTCAGTATTAATGTAAACTCGATTTGAAAGTTGATTCGTGCACATTTCTTAAAGTGCCATGTTGCCATTACCAAAGACCCATTAGGGCAAGTCATTACACTCGGCGGCCATCTTTGAAACACCTCTCATGCAGTATGCTCGGGCATTCTGTCTGAATGGGGAAACATCAAATTCTCCTAGAGATGTGAACCTACCCTGGTCTCACGGTTCTGTTACCATTATCATGATGTTGATTATCATGTTCAATTCGATATCTCGGTGCATCACTGTGCATTGACGATGCTTTCCATGCACAGTTTTCTTTACAGCAATTCTTTCATTAAAATGTAGAAACATATTTATATTTGTGTACTATTTGTAATACAACTTTGACCTTTAATACAGTCAGATACATAAACTGCACCTTTAAACAACACGAGCATGTATAGCAAATAAACAAGTACAAATATCCCGTCTTGTCTACCAAGTTCTTTCTTACACCCCTTTGATTGGTAACACGCTCAACAGAAAGGGCACAGATGAGTGACACTGAGAGCTGATCCATGATAGACGCGGTGGAGAAAACTCTGCAGACACGCGCTCGTGTCTGTATTCAGAAGTATCGCTGTAACAGCCGAGAGCAGAGGAAAAGTCACACCAGCAGGTCAAATGGGCCACAGTGAGAGAGAAAGAGAAATGGAGTTTACTTTCATTCTCTCAATCGCAGTGAAATAGGGGCTTCTGCTGTAAGTGTCAGTAAAAAACTGTGCAGCAAACACACACGCATGAAATTGTTGAAGTATTTTAATCGTTGTAAATACTTGCGCTCACCTCCCTCGCCATAGTAAGCTACGGCGACATAGCGCAGATAAATGACGTCAGTACATTATAACCGGTTAGGATCTATTACTATATTACTATATTGTCCGCGTCTGCATCGTGGTGCACCGAAGAAACAATTAATTTTGACACCCCTAAATTCTCCAAAACTGTTTGCCAACCATATGATTACATTACATATTTGGAACCACCAATAAAATTAAACAACAACCATGTCATAAGTTTTGTTTCTAAACATTTAAAAAAAACAAAAAACGTGTTACACTTTATCATTCTCTGGATAATGGTTTGTCTACACACGCTGGTCTTTAGAAGTAATTCACAACTTGGTCTTGATGGTGAATTACCTCTAGAAATTACAGCAACTCTTTGTTTACAAGTTTGTGGGGCGTTTGAGTAATTGCTCAATGATTGACTCCTGTTCTAATAATTCATTCGTCATATTGACCGTTACACTTTTCCCCATTCAAAATTATACAAGTGACATGTCTTGTGTATTCTATTACTTAGCAGACACATGATGTATGGATGGATAGATGGAAGGATAGATGGATTAATTGTCTGTTTTGGGACCCATGCTAAATAGTAATATGTATAAACATGTATGTAAATATGTAAATGGTTATTTAATAATCGCTACAGCCCTATGTAGTCATGAAACACTGGAATATATTCTTAATGTTGTGCTTCAGAGGATCTAAATATTATTAAAATAAAACTGTAAATGCCAGACGTGAGTGATGTGACCTATTTGAAATCAATAAAAACCACTATTATCAGAATCCTCATTAAAAATTGGTTGGAAAGCCTGGCTTTATTTACATATAAACACTGATCATTGTATGTTTACAGATTCAATCATGGAAGCTCATGAATGCTTGCTTGATGTGTGAGAATGTGTTTTGATCCAAAGATGCAAAATTTATGTGCAGAACAGGAATATTGCATAAAAGACATGCCAATTAAGCTGCATTTCCATCCAATGAGTCCAAGAGAACAAAATCATCACCTCCTCATTAACCGGCACCAAATATCAAAAAATAAAAATGGAATTTAATATTTAATCAATTACTTTCGTCTCAAAAGACAATGCCAACACGCAGTGAATATGTAGTGGTAATTAAAGGTGTGAGACATGGACGCTCTTGATTCTGGAGGCAATTAATAATATAATAACACTAATACTGAAATGGTTAAGGCATTTTAAAAATGACTAAAACAACATTTCAGATGTTTTACAATGTGGTCAGTCTGCTGGTTTGTCCATTCACACACATTTTGATCATCAGATCTTTTTTAATGCACATATTGGAATTTGTTTGGTAAAAGTGTTTCGATCGTAGTTTATGCGCATCTTTCTTATCGCATAAAAAGTTTATCCTACTAAGTCATGCGCATATATAGCTATTGATGTGCTTTCTTGCAAGTCACATTTCAGCTTCCTCAAGAACCAATGAGGTTTGTTCTCAATCAGGTGTCAAGCAGGTTTGGCTGAATTATCTGTTTATGTAAAACATGAATAAAAGTCTAAATTAAATGTTCATCATATAAAGCAATTGTGTATGTTTAGAACTTGGAAGACTTAAACTAAATCAATAAGATTTAATTGGATTTATTTATTGATCTCTTTATGACAGAATTTAGATTTTGGTTTTTCTACTGTAAGATGGAATTGCAGAGATTTTCGGAACTGCGTGTGTGTAATGTCTTTCTTGCTTAATTTTGCATTTAGACAGTCTAAATGTCTGGTTGTTGACGGTTGCTTTGTGCTGTAGACTGGAAAAAAGGTATTGGCTGCCAAAAACAAGACATGCACCTTAATCAGTGGCAAATTTATGGGAGTAAGAGTGATATTTAGGTGTGTCTGTCTTCAGGATAATTAAACTATCCCTTCATCTCAATACCACAGAGAGGGTTTTCTTGCATACCAAAACTTTTATAGGCATCTATTTCTCCATCACATCAAAACTCAAAAATCTCAACGTGCACTACTCTTATTCTACAATCTAGGTTGTTCTATTTTGTATTGGTCTGGGGTTTTTTTTATTTTTATGTCAGGCACTCATCACCAACAACGCCCGCTTGGAACCCCTTGTTACTCATTCATCCAAAGACTTCATACAAGAAAAGCCAAAGACTTGCAATAACAATTACAGCTCTGCTCTCCTTTTCCATTGTCTTCAATAAACTATCTGGTGTGCACTTATTCCCAGTATGTGGCGCGACAATATATCTATTGAACTGATTTCAATTCAATACTAACCTCAAGCGATGAGTCTTCCCATTAAAAGGAAGTCTATATAGTTGTATATGCTTACCCAAATGTTGTGTACAGGGATACACGACTAGTTATTTACATATAAATATGAAATTTATTGGGTGACGCTGTGGCACAGTAGGTTATGCTGTCACCTCACAGCAAGAAGGTCGCTGGTTCTAGCCTCGGCTGGGTCAGTTGGTATTTCTGTTTGGAGTTTGCCTGGTTTTCCCCACAGTCCAAAGACATGCAGTACAGGTGAATTGGGTGGGCTAAATTGTTCCTAGTGTATGAGTGTGAATGAATGTATATGGATGTTTCCAAGATATGGGTTGCAGCTGGAAGGGCATTCGCTGCGTAAAACATGTGCTGGATAAGTTGGCGGATTAATAAAGAGACTAAGCCAAAATGAAAATGAATGAATGAATATTTAATTTATAAATGTAAGTATCATAAACATTGTATGTATTTGACGTCTTTTATCTTGTATCTAATTTAGAAGATAAACATGTTTATCACAATCAACCCATATAATGTTTTATGATAAAATGGCTAACAGAGAAGTTCCCTTTTTTCTCTCAAATCACACCATAGAATACAGTCATCAGGTATTAGGTATCAGTAGGATTTTCAACATTGCGCTGTTGCCATGAGCCATGCAGCAGGAACACGGCTAGCCTGACTAGGTCACACTTCTACTAATGCTTTTTTAATGAAGCAATTCATCACTGCTCTTTGTTTTTTCTCTTAATATGTGGTCTCTCTTTGTTCCCCCCTCCAAAAACACGCTCAGGTTTGCACTGTTCTGGTGTTTGAGGAAAGAGACGAGCCAAGCTTATGCCTCATCTGTATTCTAAAATGCTTGCACAAATGACTTGGAGCCATTTTAGGTGTTCCAGTGTATCAAAGCAGTTTTCATTTAGATTATTTTTTGTACACTCCATGTGAGCGTAGGCTCAAAGAGGTTTGTTCTTTTCCTTCATCTGCCCACCTTTGAACTGTAAGATTGAACTGCAGCTTTGTTATGGTATGCCGGGAAATACATCCTAAAACATACTTACGTGTGCATCTTTCCTTGATTCTAAATAGCTTTAAACTAAACATGGACTTTAAGACTGAGGGTCAATCAGACTGTTTTAAAGATTATTCTGTTCCTTGTGTTTAGGCAAATGACAAAAAAGTATAATATTTGCTTAAAAAATTAAAATAAAAACTATATTTTATGAGTTTATAATGTTTTTAAATTGTATTTTTGTCTTAAATATATAAGAATGATTAACAACTACATAAAATTATGTTTCTGCAACATAAAAGTGATTAAAAATATGTTAAAATATTGTATTGGAATTGGAATATATTAAATTGAAGCATATGTTGGTAAAAACCTTAACAATACAAACATAAAAATAAAACAAAACAACAAACACTGAAATTGCACAATGAGAAATTACTAAACTACTAAAATGTATTTAATAATTAGTATAAAAGGCATTTAGTGATGGTATTAAAGACGCCTCTCATGGAGAATGAAGTCATGCACTGCTCAGGTGTTAGGGATGCACCGGGAAGGAAAGGGTTAGGGAAAGCACTAGAAAGTTGTCATGTAGGTCTACTATATCTCAAATGTTCTGAAGCCATTCTATAGTTTAATGTGAAGCACAGATGAATACTCAAGTACTTAAATCCATGTTCATTTCAGCGCTTCCCACCTCTGCACCTGTCAATCATCCTCCATTCATTCTTAGACCACATTCAAACCGCATGCCACATTCATGACAACCCCCCCAAGACTATTTTTTCCTGTTAATATAAGTAATCAGTGGAGAAATGCATTTAGTTTTACATTTATTTTGCCGTAAATCATCACATTCGCAACACTGGAGTAGAGTCAAAGTAGGCCTACCTGAAACTTTAAATTAGAAAAGGCTTAATGGGTGTGATTGTTTTTTTTTTACAGACTTCAACATAGTTTAAAAATCTTCATGATTCTGTACGTCTCGTCGATCAAATCAAGTCCGGTCATTGGCTGTGCCATACGAGCAGCTTTATTTTCTTACTCTGAACGCATTCGAAAGTTTCCTTGGCTGTGTTTTGGATCATTGTCTTGCTGAAATGTCCACACATGGTTCCATCTTCATCATCCTTGTAATGTAGATGTTGGAGTCAGCTAGTAAAAATTTACAATGACGAAGGGCAGAGGGTTGCTGAATAATAGATTTCAGCTGCTGTCTGGGCGTTCGCTGCCTTTCTACACCTCTCTTTCTTCATGTGTTCAATACTTTTCCCCGTGTGGTTTCATTTCATTATGCATATCTCAATTTGTAAACGAATTAGTTTAGTTTCTTTGTATATTTGTATTTCTAAAGTTGTTACCAATAAAAACATTTCAAGTCAATATGTTTTCTGAGAAAAGTGGTGACGCGTTTAATACATATTTCTGCCACTGTAAATTAAATGGTATATTAATGTATTTGAATTAAATCACTGTGTTAAATTAATCACAAATGATAATATGTAACCAAACTACCTCAGGTTTTGTTTTTGATTGTTGTAATGATGAAATCAGAACAGTTGTCTTACCTTGACATCACCACCCCAAACCTGTGGCAGACTAATTACAAACTTTGCTCTTTTAGCATGCGCTTGGCAGGAAAGGGAAACAAATACACATTAGCTTCACTCAGCTATCTGCTCACATGCTGCAGACCAAGCCGTTGAGTGGACACATACGCTGAACCCATCATTGTGTGTTTTGGATTACCCACAGACCCTTGATGAGCAACCCGTGGAGGTTCCTGTGTGTCGGGGACAGGCGGATCTCAGCCCGCCGTCGGCTTTCTGGGCTCTGGCTTTGTTTTACTCAAACCAGATGTCCCGCACATGACTCCATAATGAGAGACAAACCTGAAACTCTCATTCCTTCACTTCATGTGCAGCCTGTTTTGCACAATATTCCTCCTTACATAATAATTTAGGAGCTTATTTTAAGGAATGGAGGAGGTTGTGCTCCTTTGAAGTCTTGTGTGCCTGTGCTTGTTTGTGCCGAGCTTGTCTATTCAGGTCATACTTTGGCTGCACGTCTGTTTCAATTAATCTACACCAAGAAGTGATAATTATATTGGGATAAATCAACCATACCTTTAAAACTTCAAGATGCACACATTTTATGATTGTAGAAATGTCTTAGTCCCTTTATTAATTAGGGGTCGCCACATCTGAATAAACCACCAACTTATCCAGCATATGTTTTATGCAGCGGATGCCCTTCCAGCTGCAACCCACCACTGGGAAACACCCACACACCTTCATTCTCTCACACACCCATGCAAACACGAGGAAAACATGCAAACTCCACACAGAAATGCCAACTGACCTGGCCGAGGCTCAAACCAGTGACCTTCTTGCTCTGTTTTGCATTTTTAATATACAAAACTATTATGACTTGATTTTAGTGAGTTATTTAACAAGTATTAAATAAGAACTTATCTTCATCAACCTAAGATTAATTAATTCTTTAGGTGTAGATTCCATTGTCAGTTAGTTTTATTTACCTATAATGTTAACAAATCGACTCTTATTGGAAAGCGTAAACAATCAACAGTCCTAAAATCAATCACATTTCCAGTCAATATCTCGGGCATGTCGTAGGCAAGATTAAAATGAAAATAGTTGCACTGTAAAAAAACAACAAAAAAAAAGTGATTAAATGGACTTAAAATTGGAGTAAACTGGTTACTATAAAATAATGAAGTAGATTAACATTGTGCATGGTAAGAGAAATTAAGTTAACATCAACTTAACAGTTCTGTTACAACAGGTTAACTCAATTTTTTAAGCAATGTCAACTTGTCGCTTTTGGGGCCGTTCACATATCACGTCTAAATACGCGTGGACAGTGCAAGCATGTTGCTTCCTTTGCCATTTTGACACGATTTGCGCTCGTGCTACTTTGTCATTGCTCGAAAACTGTTTTTTCAGAGGATGACAAACTGACAATACGTGAAGTTTATTTATAAAACTAATTTCGAGAGGATCACATGCTTTTGAATGGTCACGGCTGATCTCGGATTATTTAATTTATGATTCACCAATGAGATGATTCCTAAGTCTCCATAAATAATCTAAGTCCATGCCATAGTCATAGTCATAGTTTTGAAGAATCCCCCCTTCCTCCCCTACTCCTCTTAGATTCTTTCTCCACAGCAAGAACGTCATTGGTTCTAATCCTTACCAGGCCAATCTATGTTTCTGTGTGGAGTTCACATGTTCTCCCTGTGCTTGTGTGGGTTTCCCCTGAGACCCCGGTTTCCCCCCACCATTGACTAATCCAAATAGCCACTATAGAGGTGCTCCCAGTAAGTAATTATATATTCATAGCAATTCCTAATTGTACACTAGCTTTAAATAGCAGGGGAGTTCTCGAGATCTACCTGAGCTCAAACTCCCCTCTCGCCATGCAAACGGGTAGGAGCCCCGGGCTCGAGGATCTTATGAGCTCAGGGCTCTCTCCTGGGACAGCATGCCAAACAAGCTTTATTATCAATCATCAGCTAAATGTGAACTCTTGAAATTACTGCAGCTCTGATACAAGTTTTATTTATAAAGAAAATCAAAAAACATCCATTAAAAATAAGGAATTTGTGTGTGCAAAAGACACAATATGTGAACAGCCCCTTTAAGGCAATGGGTTTACTCACTTCTTAAAGTTAAGGAACTAATAGCTTTTTTAGAGTATATGTTTGAGAAACAAATAGGCATCTGAATGTTGTTAAAAAGCATTCTAAAAGTTTAAATAATTAACTATAATTATTTTTACAGTATTTTGATTTGAAGTGCCCATGGTGAAACTTTAATGCATTTTAAATAAATTATTTTATTAATAAACATCAGCACATCTATTAACTCATGCTAAGGCATACTTTGAGTGCATGTCTGTTTTAATTATTGTAGACCCAAAAAGATAATTATATTGAGATAAATCAACCATGCCAACTCCAAGGTGCACACATTTTATGATTGTAGAATAGCGTTGCCCAGAGCTATAGTGTGTTTTTTGAAACTTGAAATATTCATGTGTAGCACAAAGTTTGCAAGGTGTAACAGCTAAGTATGTATACAGTTACAAGAAAATTATGGGTTATGCATGCATACGTGTATAAACACGTCCTGCTGCAAACAAGCAGAGAAAGACCATACAGGAGAAGCAGCTGTTTATTGAGTGTAAGTGACCTAAAAAGTTGTCATGTCATATTTTATAAGTTAATAAATTACTCATTATGGCTGAATAGAACCAGGTGATGTTAAGGTAAAGATTTAGTTCACCCCAAAATGTAATATTTGATGTTAATCACTTACACTCAATTAAAGATGTACTTTGTTTCTTTAGTAGAACAGCAAAGATAATTTTTAGCTAAAACTGTGTTTTTTTTTGTTGCAATTTGTAAATGCAATTTAATTGCTGCTAGCGCTTTCAAAGTAATAACGTATATATAAGCAACACAAAGTTAATACATGTGGCTGCCGATATAAATATTGAAGCTAAACTATGCAAGAAATTGAACATTGTTTGCAGCATTATTACGCTTAAGTTAAGAAAGTTAAGGACTAGCATCAGTTTTTACCAATTGAATGTGTTCTTGCAAGAGGTAATTAATACTCTATTAAACCAGTGGTTCTCAAACTTTTTTCATCAAGTACCACCTAAGAAAACAATTGTCTCTCCAAGTACCACCATACAGAGCAGTATTGAAATACAGTGTAGTTGGCCCAGTAAAGCAGCTACAGCTTTGCACAGTTCAAAAATGTGGCAGATTAATTTCTACTATTAAGAATATTTATTATTGTCAGTCACTTTAAACATTATAAATAGTCTGAATATTAACACTGTACTGTGCTTATTTTCATATAAAAAAAACCTCAACATTTAAATTAAAATGTTCTTTTAAAAGTTAAAAATAGTAGGTTACTGTTCTTTAAAAAATAATAAAAATCCTGTACTGAAATGTAAAGTATTAACATATAGTAGCCAAATCATCAACACCTGGAAATGTTGCCTGGATCTCAGAAACATAGGCTATATGTCATCATATATAAATCATCTTGATAATTTTTTTGAAATATATGTAGCGTGTACACATGACATATTTGATTCCTCTGCATACTACTAGAAGGAAACCCGCACTAGTGGTACACGTACCACAGTTTGAGAACCACTGTATTAAACAATTCTCAGAAATGCATATAAACAATTGGTCTAAACAATGGTTTGATTACTAATAAGTTGTGTAATGAATCATTTTAGTACCATTGTACATACATGACCAATAAGGGGACAGATTTATTAACAAATTTTGTTCAGTTTTGACAGAACCAATTATTATAACATCATAACAATTTATCCGGTTTTTAACCCAAACATCTTTGGACCTGTTGTTAAATTATAGTCTGGCTGCAAACACAAAGTATTTTTGCAAGCTGCCAATCTTCCTTTTTTCTGGGAAAAGATAAAGAAGCCAAATATAAAATTTTCATTACTGGAGCTGAAGTTCTCAGAAACCTGGAACTCTGGAAATCCCAACAAGTTAAGGGAACTCAGACTGTTTGAGGAAACTGATTAGGTTTGAAAATGTTTATTCATGACTACTATGAATTTACATTTGAGTCAACATAATATTATTCTACTGAAATTCCAACATGAATAGAACATAAAACACTTACAAATCTCCATCGATTCTGTATAAAACATGAAACTAGAAATCTGTGGTAAATCTGCTCATGATAGTGATATATAAGCAAGGCAAGTTTATTTAAATAACACATTTCATACACAATAGTAATTCAAAGGGCTTTACACAATAGGAATAAAATAAACAAATATAAGAAACAAAAGATTAAAAACATAAAAAACAGATTAAAATGTGTTAAAACTGGTTTTAAAGGAATGAAAAAGAAAAAGACATAATAGTGTGATCTGTCGAACGTAGCACAGTGTTCATTCAGTAAAGGCACAGCTAAACAGACATGTTTTCAGTCTTGATTTGAATGTGCCTAATGTTGGAGCACATCTGATCATTTCTGGAAGCTGATTCCAGCAGCGAGGGACATAATAGCTGAAGGCGGATTTACCAACACAGGCTGATTCTGAAAACGTAGTCCCATGGACGTTTCTGGAGACCATAGATTATGTAGCCTAAGGTACGTATGGCTGCATTTAATTTTTTAAACGAATAATACATGGCGATATGACGCCGTTTCGCGTTTCGGGCTTACCAGCTTACCTCTGTATGGAGTGCTTTACCGCTGCAACCAGTTTGTCCAGTTAGCTCATCATATACGTCGGCGGACTTGAGACGCAGAGTGAGTTGACCATGATGATGACAGGGTTTGAGTCCAGGGCAGAGCAGTTCCAGAAATCAGTTAAGACAAAAACAGAATCCGAAAAATAAAAAGTAAAAAACAAGGTAAGAATGTGGTAAATTCTGAAAATGTGGTAAAAATCAGATGAGGGCCTTTATTCTTCTGGTGGGTGGGTCAATCGATAAAATTAGTTGGGTTTAGGGAAGGAGGAGGGTGGGTCAGTTGATTGTTTGGTTGGCCAGTCAGTTATTTAGTCAGACAGACAGTCAATCGACAGCAGCCTCTGGTGGGTTTACGTGAGAACAGCGGGCGCGAACGGCACTCGCGTGAAAAACTTTTGAGATATGAAAAAGTGCACACTGTGGCCTTTTGTGGACTCCCGAAAACATAAACTGCAAAAATACGTACCTCCCGGGACGTATTTCACAGTCTTCAGAAAAGTCTATGGGACTACATTTTCAGAATGAGCCTGAGTTGGGATTTACCCTGCTTTGACTGAACTCTTGGAATTACTAGTTTATATGATCCTTATGATCAGGCTTGTTTTCTGTGAGCATATCTGTAATGTATTGAGGTCCTAGGCCATTTAGAGATTTATAGACCAGTAATAATACAAAAATCTATTCTGAGTGTAACTGGGAGCAAGCGTAAAGACCTGAAGACAGGTGTGATGTGCTCTGATTCTCTTGTTCTGGTCAGAATCCTGGCAGCAGCGTCCTGGATGAGCTGCAACTGTCTGACTGTCTTTTTGGAAAGGCAGGTGAGGAAGCCATTACAGTAATCCACCCAACTGCTGATAAAACATGAACAAGTTTCTCTAAGTCCTCAATGGAAACAAAGCGTTTAATTCTTGCAATGGTTTTGAGATGATAGTATGTTGCCTTAATTACTGCTTTGACATGACTACTGAAACTATATATATCAGTTGTTGATTCCACATGAGTTTTTCTTCTGTTTTCTTCTGTTTTTTTCTATTTAATTTGGAAAATTCTGTGCATCCAACTAATATGCAAAGCAACATCATATTCTGCTAGCAAAGTTATTTTAATTACATCGGACCAGTTTTTTTCTCCTTTTCAGAGTCACTCAAATGCACTAATCTAAAGTATCGACAATATGACATCAGTATTGTTTTTGCTGCTGGTTTACTAGGCACAGTAGTCCACAGTTAAGAGATCCATAAATACAGAGCTCATACTATAAAAACAGTCACACATGCCAATGTTTTCAGTGATCAAATGTAAATCCATTGGCACTTTGGAGACCATATACTTAATTCTCTATTTTGCAGTTTAGTTCAATATTTTCAGCATCTTGTGTTTCCCACGGATCCTTTTTCATCTAATATCCTTCACTAACAATATGAATAAATTCAGTCATCCCAACATGACTTGAAGGCATTATTATTAAACACAGAAAGCATTCAGAGGTGATATGTAATACTTGCATGAAGATTTACTCTTTTCTTAATGTTCAACGCTTCCTGATTAGTTGTACAGATTATAAGTGTGCGTTTCCCTTTGTATCTTATTTTTGCATAAAAGTTTCACACCTCTGAAACATTATAGGTGCACACTGGCGCTCAGACATAAACTTAAAAGCTCATGTGCTTACATTAAGCCTATTCTGCAACAACTCAAGGCACCCAAAATCTTCCATATGCTTACACTGCCTCTCCACAGATGTAAACACGTGCTCCGTCTCTGTCTTTTCCCTCAGTTTCTCTCCTTCTCCACAAGTCGTTTTTTTACCCCCGCCACTTTACAAAGGCCCCATTGGGGTGGGAGGTAATTACTCTTGACACTAAGGGGGCCCGGCCATCTGACCCCACATAGGAATGCAGAAAGGACAGAAATCTCTCGTAGTATTATATGATTTTGTCACATAATAACTCGCTGGAGCTCACTGTATAATTTATGGCATGATAATGTGTCTCCCTCAAGCACAGACTCTGAAACTGTCAGTGTAACGCAATCATGGGAAGAAACACAGAGGCCTTTTGTTAAGTAGATGGATTAATAGTCATAAACATGTTTCGTTTGATGTGATTAGCAAGATTTTATTGCAGCTTAGCAATTTATATATGATAATTACAACAATTTTCTGCCAAAATTTGTATTGTGGGCATTGAACAAAGTATGTTCTGTTTAATTTAGTAAATTGTTTTATTTTATTTACTTTTTTATTTTATTTTGTTATTCATTCATTCTTTCATTCATTTTCTTTTAGGCTTAGTCCCTTTAATAATCTGGGGTTGTCATAGCGGAATGAAACGCCAAATTATCCAGCATTGTTTTGCGCAGCGGATGCCCTTCCAGCTGCAACCTATCATTGGGAAACATCCATACACACTTATTCACACACATACACTACAGACAATTTAGCTTACCCAACTCACCTATACTGCATGTCTTCCAGGAGGAAACCCATGTGAACAAGGGGAAAACATGCATCTCCACACAGAAACGCCAACTGACCCAGCCGAGGCTTGAACCAGTGACCTTCTTGCTGTGAGGTGATAATGCTGCCCGTTGCGCCACCGTGCAGTGCTATTTTAATTTAATTAAATTTAATTAAATTTAATTTAATTTAATTTAATTTAATTTAATTTAATTTTTGGCTTAGTCTCTTTATTAATCTGGGGTTGCCACAGCGATATATATATATATATATATATATATATATATATATATATATATATATATATATATATATATATATATATATATATATATATATATATATATATATATGTATATGTTTTTGTTTGTTTGTACAATTATAGTCTGAGGAATAATCACGGTTATCACGGTTATTATGCATTCGTTAATTTCAAAACACTACTTGTTTAGAAAATCACATGAAAACTCCTAATATATTTATTGCTGCTCAGTAACCAATTAATACTGCACAGAAAAACAAACAATAGTCCATTTCTCTTCGGAATTTAGAAAAATAAGTGAAAAAAGTTTTTGCCATTTTAACATAAGTAATAATTTTACACTGAAAATAAATGACAGAACAATAAATGAATAAATAAATAAATAATAATAAAAAATATTTGTCTAATGTAAATCTAAGCTACATATTTGCTAAGTATTTCCTACTAAACCTGCTAAACCTCTGTCTGAAAGCACAAACCATCGTTATACAATAAATAGCATAATGACCCTAACAATAATCTGCCTAGTTAAACTAATTAACCTAGTTAAGCCTTTAAATGCCTTTTTAAGCTGTATAAAAGTGTCTTGAAAAATTTCTAGTAAAATATTATTTACTTTCATCATGGCAAAGATAAAATAATTCAGTTATTAGAAATGAGTTATTAAAACTATTAAACAGAAATTGGGGAAAATAATCAGGGGCTAATAATTCAGGGGGCTTACTAATTCAGACTTGTAATAATTCAACTGTATATTTAAATATATTTTTTTTATTGCTTGATATTTAATAACCAAATTCTTACCCTAATTTATTTAGAACTATAATTGATGTTGGCGGGGTGAAGCAGTGGCGCAGAAGGTAGTGCTGTCGCCTCACAGCAAGAAGGTTGCTGGGTCACTGGTTCGAGCCTCGGCTCAGTTGGCGTTTCTGTGTGGAGTTTGCATGTTCTCCCTGCATTCGCGTGGGTTTCCTCGGAGTCCAAAGACATGCGGTACAGGGGAAATGGGTAGGCTAAATTGTCCGTAGTGTATGAGTGTGTGTGTGAATGTGTGTGTGTGGATGTTTCCCAGACATGGGTTGCGGCTGGAAGGGCATTCACTGCGTAAAACATGTGCTGGATAAGTTGGCGGTTCATTCTGCTGTGGCAACCCAGTATTAATAAAGAGACTAAGCCTGAAAAGAAAATGAGTCAATGAATGAATGAATAATTGATGTTTTACTTGTTTTTAATTTGTCATTTATATTATTATTATTATTATTATTATTATTATTATTATTATTTGTTTAGTGGTTTTGCTTTCCAGATTTACAGCTAATTTCTGAAAAAAAGCAACAACTGTAAAATTACAACTGATATTGCTCATACTGAGAGTTAGTTTAGTTCACTTAGAATGCAGTCAGTTTTATGTAGTCTTTAGGCAGTGTATTGCTGACTGCAGCTCTAAAGTTCAGAAACAGTTGTAGCGTTTGAGCTCAGCGACATCAAACAACTTCCTGGTTGGATGGGATTCCTGCCTCTCTTTAATGTTCTTCAGATAAAAGTAACATTTAAAGATGGTCCAGAAAAAAAAGGAATTCATGCTGGGATCTCTGTGTTCTTCCTCCCGAGCCTGCCATTTTGAAGCAAACATTATTTTGCCAGGAAATAGCAGACATGTTAAAGCTGATCAGTAGTTTGTATCATCCTGGTGGTCAGCGTATATTGATGTAAATATGGTGTATTATCAAGTAAACAATGTCTGTTTTTGCATACCTTATCTAAAAATCTAAATTCCAATGGAATATTTTGTTTTCATTTCAACAAGATTATTTTGAGTCGATTTTTCGTGCACAACTACTGCCTCAAATGAATCATTTATCTCTGCAGGTAGAAGTTATCATATTTCACAGTTTGTAGTTTGCTGCTCAGTAAATAAAAAAAAATATATATTTTCTATTGTACTCCAGATCTTGCTTTTCAAACACTAGATTGAAAGTGAAAATTAAAGGGCTCACCTAATATATACAAACTGCTGGTGATTTAGTAACTCTCAGTCCATCAAAGTTATAGGTACAAGTTTACTATAAAATTAAACCATTTTAGCTCATCTTTCAGCTCACCCTTTAGATTAGGAGTGTTTCCAAGGTTGTGGATTAAAAGTGAAAGAATTGTGGGGGAAATGATGTCAATTTGTATCTAAAAATATTGAATCAAGTTAGTTTTTAGCACTTCCGGTTCCTGTCTCCAGGTGATGATACATGAGGCAACTTTTTGAGCAGTGTTACCAGGCAACTCTTAGAAATGTTGCCATCAGCTAGCAACCAGATTAGACACAGGGCAACTATTTAGCGCAACAGGTACAGTCCCTTTTCACATTTCCAGGTTTCTCAGTAGCAGAAGTCGTCATAGTTGGATAAACCTAAAGCGCAGTGAATTGGAGATTACAACAAATATTATTTTTACAATCCTATTTTCTGTAATAATAAAATAAAATCTCTATGATTGTTTCAGAAAAATAAGAGAAAAAATAGTGTGAGATTGATAATGGCAGCCAGAAAAGAGAATAATGTCAATTACAGACGCATACACTCTGCATTACAAACAGCTCGCACAAGCGGTAATTAGTTTTTTTGCTGTTGATGTAAAGATGATATAATTGACACATACATATAAATGTACACACATTTTTTTTAAATTTAATATTAAAACCTTTTGAAGATTTAGGATGCTGATGACTGTTATTACTTGTGAAAAGGGTCCATTAGGCAACAACAATTGACATTACACTGCAGAAAACACATTTTACTGAACTTTTTGTCTTGTTTCTAGTCCAAGTATTTAAAACATCTTAAATAAAGAAGCATTTTCTAGACAAGCAAAGCATATTCTGTTGTTTTTCAAAAATATGTCAAAATTATTTTTTGATTTTCTAGAAAATGCTTCTTTATTTAACATGTTTTTAAATACTTGGATAAGAAGCAAGACAAAAAATATTGTAGGCAACAACCATATAGAGCAGTGGTCACCAAACTTGTTTCTGGAGGGCCGGTGTCCTGCAGATTTTAGCTCCAACCCTAATCAAACACACCTGAACCAGCTAATCAATGTCTTACTTGGTATACTTGAAACATCCAGGCAGGTGTGTTGAGGCAAGTTGGAGCTAAACCCTGAAGGGACACCGGCCCTCCAGGACCGAGATTGGTGACCCCTGATATAGAGAGTAGCAAATCTGTTACCAGTTTAAATTGTATGTAAACATTTGTCCCATTCAGTGGCACGATGGCTCATATGGCTCACTGTCTCTTCACACCAAGAAGGTCATTGGTTCGAGTCCTGGCTGGACCAGTTGGCATTTCTCTGTGGAGTTTGCGTGTTCTCCCCGTGTTCGCATGGGTTTGCTCAGGGCACTCTGGTTTCCTTCACAGTTTGGTGTTTTTCAGTTATAGGTTGCGGTCGGAAGGGCATTCGCTGCATAAAACATATGCCAGCCCAGAATAGTTGGTGGTTCATTCCGCTGTGGCGACCTGTGATAAATAAGAGACCCTGATCTACAGGACATGCCTGATCTACAGGGTAAATTATCATGGACCATGTTTCTAACAATAAACTTATAAAGTTATTAGAAGCACAGTGGTGTTGACATAGAAAGTAAGCGACTTTGGTGTAGTTTGTTTATAGCCTGAGGTTTGCTTTTTTGTGCTTTTAAGTATTCAAAATTCATGAACATTGTTATTTTTTGAAGATTATCTTAATGAAAAATTTGTGTAACTTTACTGAACTTGAGCACAGAGCTTGTTATTTGCAACAATTAAAAAAGTTTATGGGAAAATACTATGGGAGTTTTATTTAGGGAACTGGTGTAATGCTAACAGCCGATTAGCCTTTATTGTGATATCACAGTTTATCCACTCTGTGATGTTGTAAATAATGTTGTTTCATTTACAGGCCCATCATATAGTCTAAACACTTTAGTGTATAATCACAAGTCAATGATGTATTATATTTACTTTGCCTGTATGTATTCTTTGTACTCTAAAAGTTCAGGTAACCATTCACTTGCATGAATCATCAGTGATCACAGTTTATGCAACAAATTTATATTCAAAATAGTCTCACTAAATAGTGAATAGATAAAAAAAACTAATTTTATTTTTCGATTTTCATTGTGAAATATCCATTAAAGGTGTGATTTATTCAATGAAAGAAGTACAGACAGATTTAGTATGATCCATGAAGGTTGGGATCCTTGTGAATGTTGTTTTCGGTGACCTGGCTGGCCGTCTAAAATTGACCCTTTCAGTCGTTATGCACGATTGCTCTTGACAGCTCAAATGGTTTGCAGACAATTAGTCCTATTCAGTGTTTACTACCATCATTCAATGTGACTTCCTTTTTACATCACCTCTGATATGGATAGCTGGTTCTGCTCCCTGGTGGTTATGCTCTGTTTGTCTATTAGAAGAAATAACATGGGCTCAATAGACTGTGTAATTCTCTTGTCTGTGCTTCGTTGGTTAACATCTAAATAATTATAAGGCTGTAAATACGGCTTAATCAACAGTCTATTCTTATAAAACACAGGTGTATGATCTTATATGTTATGCATGTATATTTTTATCTTCATAAAAATGTAAAATAATTAAATGTACTTAAGTAAATATTAATAAGAATTTAATTGAAAACTATATATGATTTATACATATAATATTGAGTGTATAGTGCTCAGCAATTATCAGTACGGCCCTTATAAATCTATTTTTTAACTGAATATTTTCTATTGTTGCTATACAATATGATATTTGTGCATAAACATATGTTTAGTTCTTGCTTGTCACAATCAGCAGTGATCTAATCCATGTAGATCGCTGGTAGACACACAGATTGCCATAGAACTACAAATCCGCTATTATATGGACTACAGATCCAGTCATGCATTGCTCACACGCACCTGTTCCGGATTCTGCTTATTGCACACACACACACACACACACACACACACACACACACACACACACACACACACACACACACACACACACACACACACACACACACACACACAACCAGACGACTGTCAAGAACTGATTACATGGAGTTTAACTTTTGATTACATGCACTTTTACACACACACGCATCAGTCTTGTTTATCTGTTCCTGTGAACATTACGATGCGTTTCTCCTGCCTTGCCTTGCCGTCTACTGATCTATGCTTTGTTTGTATACCGTTTATGTTGTTTGCCGCTGAGACTCACCATTCACCTGTTATTTGACCATGACTCTGGATTCCCTGCATGCATCTGTTTGCCAATGTGTTGACTATTGTTTGCCTGAGCATCTCTGTGTAATAAATCTGCATTTGGATCCGCATTTCCTTGTCAGCGTCTCCCCTTCACATTACAATACTGAAGCCAAATCTGGAGCTAATCTAACAAATTAACTTATGTAATGGGCCAAAGGTTAGTACACCAAAATTGTAAATGTTAATATATGGGGAAAATATGTTAATATATGAGAAAAACATTGAATAAAAATGTGAATAATAGAAAAATGTAAGAGAAGCAAAAAATATATACAATTTTGTTGCAATATAGCAAAGATGTTCCGTTATTAAAATGTTATTTTAATAAATATATCCATTTAATAAATCGGTTTAAATCAAATGCATCAAAATATATTACATATATTCATGAAATTGATAAAAATATTCATTTTAAATGAGGTGTATTCTTTATTCTGTTTGCATTTATAATTATATTTAATTTATTCTATTTTTAAAAAATTATGTGAGGATACAAACTGATATTGCACTATATTATAATATAGTACACTGATTTATGTATATAGATATATGCATACATACATTAATAACATATTTTATATATAAGTTGTATTGATTGCAGAAGAAAGCTCAATGTTAGGTGTGTGTTTGGCTAATCTTACTCACTGGAAGTACATTTTCTGTCGCCCTCAGCAATGTGACGAGTGCATCAATAATTAAGCAGCCGATGAAGGGAACACAAAGCATAAAGTAGGAGCCACCAAACACCTTTCGCTTTCTCTCATCCTCTTCTATATTCTCTGGCCAGTAAAGGGAAACCCTAACCCAGCATTTATTAAGTGAGCCTATGCCCTTGGCTTCAATAACAAACTGATCCTGCGAGCGCTGCAGATCCGCAAAGATAGGTGTGAGGGAAGAGACTGTGGAGTTTCATGGTGGAAGATAGAAAGGTTAGCTTATGCTTTGTTTGCATTGGCTGCCGCTGCCCTGTTCAAGGCCTCTCTGATAACATGACCCCTCTACTGCAGGAATATCCGTCATATGGTCCAATCTTATTTATTCAGCTCAGAAGAGCCAAGATCTTTCATCCTTGTGGTTCCTCAAGCGACAAGAAGGAAAGGGTGTGGCTGCAAACACAGAGAGCAGCCATTGTCTTCCTATAATATCTTACAGTGGAACAGATATTGTGTTTTTTTTACGAGCGGAGTAGCTGAATACATGCGCAGCGCATCAATGCAGGCCTTTCTCTCGGAGCCCCAGACTCATGCTGTGTCCACTTTGCATTGTTTAATGACGCCTGTTGGGGGGATTTTGGCATCCTGCCACTGACCTCTGCTCTCGGTGGCCCCCGATCCCGTCAGCACCGTTTCCATCGCAACAGGAGACAACCAAGCACAATGGCTAGAAACAATCGAATACATCATGTAGCTGTATATAACACTTTAGTGAATGGTGCAACAGTGGAAAGAGCTCATTCCCAACCGTCGGTCAGCAAAACTATGGGTTGGTCTGAGCTGTGTTTGCTTTGTAGCAGCTAATGTGGAATATAAATGGAGATCTTTCTCCTGCCTCACTTGCTTCTTCAAAAGCTTTGCCACATTTTTCTGTCTGACTGAATTGCTCTGGAATGAACTTTTATGTATGTTTCTTGCAACAATAAGTAGTTAGAAATGACCAATTTGCTTTGAAAAACAGATCAAGCGATCTTTCTTTTGAAGTAATAATGTCTTTAAATCAATTTTGGCTCAAATGTTGAGTAATTTGAGAGAAAGGCCATTACATTTTTGCAATTTCTTAGCTAGTTTCTTATTTCTTAGCTCTGTTATATAAAGGGTTTTGATGATATAATTTCAATTTTGTTGGAAATACAAAACAACATGGTGTTTACACAACTAAAAACTATTTTTAGAAAAGGTTCATTTTACATCACACCGTTGTGAAAACAAACTTTTGAAAAAGGTGCTCTTATAGTCTCAGTGTACACTACAAATGCATGTTAAATCTGTAGATTTAGAAAAGTAAAACAACAATAGTGGATGACAGAACTGTAACTGTATCTGCAGGTTCTTAAAAAGTATTAAAAGTTGATCAATCAATTTAGAGAATTTTAAAGCCCTTAGAAAGTTTTTTTTTTTAAAGTCTTAAATGCTGTTGTACAAGGTATTGCGTTTTGTATCAGTATGCTAAAACCTAAATTAAATCTTTGAATATTAGGATGTAGTGTAGTTTTTGGGAAATTGATGAAATCCTCCTAGATTTGACATCATGTTGCTTTATTTACTGCAGTAACCAGGGAAACACTGCTATTCCTGCTGTACTATAGGCGCTACCCTCTGGATTAGCATTTTTATTTAGTATATAAATAGTATTTTAGTTTAGGATTCGTTTCTTACAATCAGCATTTAGTAAATATACTGTAAGTTAATGTCAGCGATAAGGTCTTATAATGGTAAGACTCTGAAAAAAGGAATTTCATTCTCTGATTCTTGTATATACCCTGTGTATGTGCACACTTATATACTTGTTTTAACCTTTACAAGAAATAGCATGCAATTAATGGACTACACTATGTTGTGATTTAGATTTTATTATCTTAAGAGTCCAGTCCTACTAATAACAATTAAAGGATAAGTTCACGTAAATATATAAGTTCTGTTATTCATTACTCACCCTCATGTCTTTCCAATCCCCTAAGACCTTCGATAATATTTGGAACACAAATTAAGATATTTTAGATGAAATCTGAGGGCTCTCTTATCTTCCACAGACAATGACAAAAACATTGTCAAACTTTCTATGTGACTTCAGTGGTTCAACTGTATTCATACAAAGAGCCACGTTTGTGTGCCAAAAATCTGTATCAGATGAGGGTGCTCATATATAATAGCAAAATTGCCTATTAAACGTAGTAAATGCACACCCTGACCTGTTACGGTAGATTAGACAAACAAACAAAGGCAAACAAAGTAATTTATAAAAAAAACATTGGTGAAAAGTTTTGAACAATTTTTTAGCTTTCTTGTGTCTGTAGATGATGGGACAGCTCTCAGATTTGTGTTCCGAAGATAAACAAAGGTCTTAGGGGTTTGGAATGACATAAGGGTAAGTAATTAATACAGATTTTACATTTTCATGTGAACCAACCCTTTAAATTACGAAAAGCAAAATATATTTATTTCCCCTTTTTTCCTCCAACTGGTCTACCTCAGATGGTCACACAAAACCCCTCCTGCGGATCCAATATCCTGCCTTTGCAACACAGGGGTCCCCCATAATCCTCTCCCACCACTCCCATCCTCCTAAATCACACAAACTTTCTTGAAATGGATGAATGTAGAGTCTGTTGATGCCCGGCTGACAGTTTTGGTAGAGGTCAAATGCTATGCAGACACATGCTGATTCTCCAATTGAAAACTGAATCTAATATTTCCAATCATTGGGAAGTGAAGCTAAGCTGTCAGGCAGTGAGAGTGAGAATGCTTCGGGAGTCAAAAGGTTCTCAAGAGATCTTTTAAACAACTTTACATGCAGTCGGGTAGCTGCCTCTGGAAGCTTAACACTACTTTCAAATAAACTGTAAATTGTCAGTGTTCGTCTGCATTATTTCTGGCTTCAGCATAGGCTAACTACATATCCTTTCCACAATAAGGCTAAAATATTGAATTCCCTTATTAACAAAGTAGTTATTCACAAGTAAACATTTCAGCATTACCATAATTACCATAATCACAGCAGGCTAATCAGAGTTTGCAGTACTCTAAACTGACTTTTGCCATCATGTGCGAAATCTAGAGATATTAACATTTCTAAATCCAATTATTTACGTATTTACGTTTAGCAGTGCCAAATGTCCCACAGTGTTTTTGCAGATTCTAATGAGATTCAAGGAAGTTTATTTCTTGAGGGAGGATCTTGCACTATTGTACAGAAACAAGGAGGAAAAAAGAAGACAAAATTTAGGGCGACATTTGTGTTTTAAAAATTAGGAGTCAAATGACTTGGTTTTCTTGGCAAATTACAGAATTGCTTAATAAAGAAGGTTGTTCTTCAGTTCTTGCTAACGTACTAAAAGGTCACTGCCTTATGCTGTGATGAAAGCAAGTTTAGTTGAGAGGGATCCAGATAACCAAATATGATTCAAAATGCTTTACTCACAATTAAGTTTTAGGCCAATTCATAAATCATTTTGACTGCTTCTCTTGTTCAGAAGAGTCATTTGTTCTTGAATCAGACATCATGACTCCCGCTGATTTAAGTTACTTGGTCTTTTTATTGCTGTGTTTAATCCTTGTGCTATTTACATTTATTTGAAACCATTTTGTCAGTCTTTTTAACTCATTTAAAAGTACAGATTCATAAGAGTCATGTTCCATTTTCCTGGTCTATGACTCTCCATGCCTTTCTTATTGTGCACAAAAAACACTGGCACACATTTAGGAGATCTTAAAGGAATAGTTTACACAAAAATGAAAATTTCCCTCAAAAATTAAAGTGTGTTGTTGGGGTCACGGGCTTGTTCTCAGAGTGTAAAAGAACTTTTACCAGTTTGACCTCGACAGTGTACTTTCGTTATCAGAGCAACAGGACTAATAATATTGTAAATAATATTCAATTTCTTACATGGAATGGTTGTTTTGATTGACAAGACCTCAGTGTGTCATCAGAAACCATAGCATTGATTTAGACTTATTTAATTTATTATATGCCATATTTTGCTATATTACTATATGCAACCCAGCTTCATTGTTGATACATACCCTCTGAAACTATTAATTTCTGGAGATTGCGAAATATGTCCCAGGAGCTACGTTGTTTTTTGCAGCTTTTTTTTTTTTTCGCGAATGCACCAGATGCCACTGTGTACGCTTTTTCAGATCTCAAATTTCTCTCACGAGTGCCATTTAAACCTGCTTTTCTTGAGTAAATACACCAGAGGCTGCTGTTAACTGACTGTTCCCCCACCCACTCCCTTTCTTAAACCCAACCGATAGTGTTTTCAAAAGCAGCAATTGACCAGCTCTTACCGCCTTCTCTAATCCCTACCTACAGTTTTTTCAATAGCAATTCAGAAAAAAAGAAAAGCCCTCGCGACTGCCTGATTTTTACCATGTTTTCAGATATTACCACATTCTCTCCCTGTTATTTACTTGTTTACTTGATTTTTTGTTTTTTAATTTTCGTCTTTCTTTTATTCGCTCTTCACTGATCTCGAACCCAGTCTACGTGGTCAACTCCTCCCTGCGTCTCAAGTCTGCCAACGTATATGGCGAGCTACTGGGCTAGCTGGTAACAATGAGAAATCCGTCCACAAGGAGGTAAGCGATAAGCTGGTAGTGCGAAAAGAAACAGAAGCCATTGGTGGCAATGGACTACTCCATAGTGTTTGTTTACGAAATGCAGCCATACGTAGCTCTGGTTACATAATTCGTGGTCTCCAGAAATGTATATGGGGCTATGTTTTCACAATGAGCCTGTGTTGATTATATGAATCACCATCAACCATGGATCCAGCTAAAAATCTTTAATGTTCTACTGAAGAAAAAAGTCACCTCTGTCTTGGGTAACCTGCTTGTGGGTAAAAAAAATATATATATATATATTTTTTTTTTGGGTGAACTATCCCTTTAAGACATCTGGCAAAACAGCATAAAGATATACAAAACTTTCATGAACTGATTTAAAATATTGTCACATAATTTTTTAATCCCGTTAGTGACCATTTTAGTCACAAATATATCAGTGTTGTGAGCATTTTACAATCTTAAGCTTTCTGAAACATTAGGAAGTGGTCTGGGTATTCAGACTTGACTGTGGCTCTCGTCAACTGCTATTGCCAGATTGATTCTCTCAGTATGTCAAATATAATAATGCCTCCTGCTGCAGGCACAAATGGCTGTTCAGTTTTCTCTAGCACATATCTCAACCCACCCCTGATTAAACCCAAGGGGAAGATTAATTTCTCCTCAAATAGCTCACTTGAGCTACAGCTGACAGCTTTGCAGATGGTTATTCTTGCAGTAAAAAAGCCAAGGTTTGCACAGTAATATTGCATCACCTTTGCCTTTTTTCCATGTGAATATTGTGAATACATACTGATGCAACAAAAAAAATCTGGCATTCCTCTTTATATGCAAAGGTGTTTTAAAACACCTGCATTCACCTTATGTTGCTGCTAATTCATCAAATGCACTGGAACAGGCAATGCGTTTTCTAGAACAATGTGTCCCAATCGCTCCCTCCTGCATTGCAGCTTTCTCTGCCTGGAGGCTGCAGGAACTAGAACAGCACCAGACATTCCCCAGCAAGAAAGAAAAAAACTAAAGTTGCGATGAAAGAAATTGCAGCAGATCTTAAAAGTTTGCATATGATCTCAGAAGTTGCACTGCAAGCCATAAATCAGCATGTCTTTCATGCACGATTAAAAAACGGGTCAAGATCTATTTTAGATGTCACCTCTGGCTTGTGTTTCTCCGAATTGCTGACAAAATTCACTAGATATGCTGTCTAAGTTTGCTTTTTCATGATTCAGGGTGCTTTCTGCATCAGTAGGAATAAAGCGGGTTAAATAACATTTCATCTGAAGATAAAAGTCTGCTTGGTTTCAAGGATCTGAAGATCTGCAGGTCTTTTATATTTCTAATATATTATTATATATTATTTTCTGATGTGAAACTCTCAAAGCCTTTGGAGCAATATTTATTTATTTATTTCTATAATATATGAATAGTTTTAAGTAGATTTTTATATTTAATTAGTTTAGTTTAATTTTTATTTTAAATGTATTTTATAACACTATATTTGTAGCATCATTGAGCATTCATTCACACTCATTCACACATATACACTACGGCTTATTTAATTTATTCAATTCAACTATAGAGCATGTCTTTGGACTGTGGGGGAAACCGGTGCACCAGAAGGAAACCCACGCAAACACGAGGAGAACATGCAAACTCCACACAGAAATGCCAACTGACCAAGCCGGGACTCGAACCAGTGACCTCCTTGCTGTGAGACGACAGTGCTAACCACTGTGCCACCATGGTGATCAACAAAATTATTTTCTGAAAATGCCAGCAGGTGGCAGCCAATGATTGTATTACTAAACGAGTCATTTATTTGCTACTGAATGCATTGAATACAGCCGTTCGCTATTGACATAGGATCATCGTACTTAATATTACTGATATATAACGTTACTCAGCTTAATTAAATTTTTGATAAATGTCTAATAATACTGCTAAAACAATTTTTTAATTTTATATGAAATAATAATTGAATGGTGGAGCTTTTTGAGTTTGTTCAGTAAGTAGTTTTGTTTGGTGGATTAAAAACTCACCGCGATAGGCTAAACAGAATATCCTCCAAAACAAGATGCGTACGGGCGAAGCAGTGGTGCAGTAGGTAGTGCTGTCGCCTCAAAGCAATAAGGTCGCTTGGCCACTGGTTCGAGCCTTGGCTCAGTTGGCGTTTCTGAGTGGAGTTTGCATGTACTCCCTGCGCTCGCGTGGGTTTCCCCCACAGTCCAAAGACATGTGGTACAGGTGAATTGGGTAAGCTGAATTGTCTGTAGTGTATGGGTGTATGTGTGTGTGGATGTTTCCCAGAGATGGGTTGCAGCTGGAAGGGCATCCGCTGCGTAAAAACTTGCTGAATAAGTTTGCGGTTCATTCTGCTGTGGTGACCCCGGATTAATAAAGGGACTAAGCCGACAAGAAAATGAATGAATGAATAAACAAGATGCGTACAAATCTTGTCCTGCCAGGAAAGTCTTTAATATACTGCACAAAAATTTAATGGATTCAATGCTCGTGTGAGCATTTTCAAATATACATTCAGTGATTCATAAACACTTCTAAGGTTATTCAAAAATGCATGAGGAAAGGAATCCAAGAACGTCATATATACATAAATAACTGTAAACATTTTGAATGTCAGTAAGATGCATATAAGGCGATGTGGTGTTGCAGTAGTGCTGTCGCCTCACAGCAAGAAGGTCGCTGGTTCGAGCCTAGGCTGGGTCAGTTGTTGTTTCTGTGTGGAGTTTGCATGTTCTCCCCGTGTTCGTGTGAGTTTCCTTCGGGTGCTCCAGTTTTCCTCACAGTCCAAAGACATGCGGTACAGGTGAATTGGGTAGGCTAAATAGTTCGTAGTGTATGAGTGCGAATGAATGTGCATGGATGATTCCCAGAGATGGGTTGCAGCTGGAAGGGCATCCGCTGTGCTGGATAAAGTGGCAGTTTATTTCGCTGTGGCGACCCTGGATTGATAAAGGGACTGAGCGGAAAAGAAAATGAATAAATGAATAAGATGCATATGTGTGAGTTTTTGGGAAATATTTTTGTGTTTTACTTTTAAATTGATGAATTGTGTTTTCAATTTATGAATTTGAGTTATGGATTTATGAATTTTGTTTTGAATTTATGAATTGTAGTTGTGGAATTATGAATTTTATGAATGTATTATTATTGAGACTGATCTGGCTTCATACTCTGAGAGCAGTGTCTCTGTCTTTTGCCAACCCTTTATTTACACACCACACTTGCAACCATCACGAGCGTCAAGAGCTTTTGGTGATAGAACCAAATAATGTGTTTATTATAGGGAGGAAAACTGATATCCCACAATCTTATTAGAGGAGTAGCGCTGACATGATGTTATACAGCCTCATCTTTGCTCAAGGAGAAAAGCGAGGGCACCAAATAAAGTGCTGAATCAGAATTAGTCGTTCCAATGACTGCAATCTCTTAATCACCAGCAGCTTCCTCTCTCACCGCCCTTCACTCTCGGGTGGTGTAACTCATCCCAGCATAGCAGCCTGCGGTGTGAGAGTGATTTAGCCACTCGACTGGGAAACAGCAACGTGTCGCTTTAATGACTTGGAGAGCGGCAGGTTTTTCAGGGCTGGGTGGAGGCTGCGACACAGCGTGCGAGGTGAAATACGACATCCATTTAGAGATGGAGGAGAGCCTGCAGTCACCAGGAGAGTTGGTGCGTTGGGAAAACACACACGGCACCACCGCAGACATGAAGGATGCTGCAACCGCAGTGTTTACCACACTAGAGATGGTGAAATCTTGTTTGCAATATACAGAGTCATGTCAACTATTGCAGGAAAAAAATGTAATGCAATTGAAGATTCCTAAATGTCCAATATGTTTTAATTATTTGTTATCAGCAGTTTTGTGTTTTTATTGTCAATAGTGTATTGTTGATAAATGAGCCCTCAAAATGTTATAATGAAGCCATTTTGGGATTTGAAGGCGAAAACAGAAGTTATTTAAATAGTTAGATTTCATTTTTATTTTAAATGTATAATACAACATTATATTTGTAGCATCAGTGAGCTTTTATTAATGGTTTCAATTAGTTTTTAATTGTTTGATTATATTATATTATAGGGAGCGGTAGGTAACTCTGGTGTAATTTGAACAGGAGCGGGCGGTCTAACAATATGGCTCCTGAGCGAGCAAGCACGCACGAGTGTGTGTTTATGTGTGTGAATGAGAGAGAGCGTGATGCTGTGTCTCGCTTGTTTGGTGCTGTCTTTGTGTGTGTGTGTGTGTGTGTGTGTGTGCGTGAGACTGAGAGGGAGTGTGATGCTGTGTGTCGCTTGCTTGGTGTTGTGTGTCTTTGTGTGCGTGTGTTTATACAGACAGCTTGTTATACCCCCCCCCCCCCCCCCCCTTCTGTGTATATACTGCAATAGGTTTACACCTCCAAAAAAATATCACAAAACACCTCAACAGAATGTCTATGGTTTGTATTCAAATATATTCGCCTTAGCTGTTTGTCTTTACATATGGACAACTTTTAGGAGTGGTTAGTTTGCTTGATAGCTCACTACAGTGTTGAACTTGTGATGCAGAAAGCTCAAGTCTAGTCAGCATGGATATAAAATCAATGTAAAATCAAGGTAAAACTGTGTGTAAAACTTTTCTCTTACGTTTGCTTTTGAAAACACAATTAGTTGAGTTTAGGGAAGGATTTAGGTCAGTGGTTTTTAGGTGAACTGTATGACAAGCTCTGCATTCTCATGGACATGTATCAAAAGCTTGTGGATATGAAATGTACATCAAAATGTACCCTAGGAAACCTATTTTAGATTCGCAAAAATGTAGATATCACCCTTTAGTGGATTTTTCTTCTGAAATGTGCAAAAAAACGTACTCTGAGCAAAGTATTTAACATAGACTAAAGCATGCATTTTCAATGAGCCTGTGCTTTGGATATGTATGAATTATTATCATCAATATCATTATCACAATAAATAACAGAATATATTGTGACAAAGTGTGAGTTCATATTGCCTAACCATATACAAACTTTGCCGGAATTGTTTAGCAAAGTAAAAGAGCCAAAGTAATCATCCTGTTAAATTTTACAGATGAGAAAAAGGCCATAGGGAAAAACTAGTTGGTAATTATCAGCCTATGACCTCTTCATGTAAGATGAATTATGCCATATTTCACAAGGTGAGGCTTCCATTTTGCTCACCTTTTACTGCAGATGCACAGACAGAGAGGAAGTAGGCCAATGCAGACTGAAAGAGAGCAGGGGAGGGAGGCTTATAACAGCTCAGCAGAAATACATTTCAGCGTGCTGAATAATATCTCTGCAAAGCAAAACAGCTCCTGGGAAGGAGGGATGAGAGGACGGGAAAAAAGCCTTACATAAACGAAATCTGTTGAAAGTGATTTTAAACCAAGATCAATTTTTATGTTTCTGTATTGAATGGATGCTGCCATTGTTGCTAGAAGCTATACAGCTGCGATCGGAAGTTAATGTGAAGTATTTATGATATTTATTAAATTATGCATTAATTGTATTTTATTAGCATCTACACTTACCTTAAACTTAAACCCAACCCTCACTGTAATGTAAAAATATTATTTTTTGTACAGTGTCACAAATATTCTGATATATTGACGTTTCCTCACCTATATCCAATCTAGACTTTATTCTCTTCTACAGCATGGTGAAGTCTGGATGGGATACAGCTGAGGATATTTACGTTAATATAGCATCATTTTTGGCTGATCACACTGGTGTGATCATATGCATGAAAAGGTTAAAAAGCAAGATGAAATACTTTAAATATATTTATTTACTTGCTTATATACTTACTATAAGAAAGATGAAATCATTAAGAGACATGGTAATCATAAAGATGAATCTGTCCCAGAATTGTTAAGCCTGGAATGGAAATGGGAATTTTGATTGAAGCAACCATAAACCTTGTTAAGATGAGAAATGGTGCATTGATTTAACAGTCTTGAAGTACCTGCACTAAATCTTCCCAGAGGAGCGCTATGGCTCTGGAATGTCCTCTCTGGATTTTGATTATTCAAAAGCAAATGTTTTGCCGAGTGATTTTGGCAAGTCAGCAGCTCTAAAATTCCCTGGGTCAGGGAATAGAATGGCAGTTGCTGAAAAGGCTCCACATGTTCTTGGCAGTTCGGGCACTTCAGACTGGCCGCTCCACTCCAGACTCGGCCCGCCGGCACAATGCAGGTCTGTGTGTGAGGGCAGGAAGGGGGTTTGAAGTTTTACAGGAGTTATAATGTCGGCCTTGTCTGAACGGAGGAAATGCCGCTCCATTCTGAATGAGTTATGGCAACCAAGGCCAGACTTCAACAGCGTTGGCCGTTTTAACCAAAGACTGGGTTTGTGAGCTACTGCCACAGCTACTTAACATTTCATTTGTGACAGAAAATACTTTTGACACGTCTGTGAATGTTATTGGAACTTATATTTACTAGTTGTATACATTTATACATACTGAAATATTGGGAAAATGTGACTCTACTAGCATTAGGGCTTCTTACATTGGTTACATGGTTGTCATCACTCTACAGACCACTTTTAACCCCAGTTAGAAGTTTTTCTGAATGTTATACTTTGGAAATTTGGTTAGCATTGCTATTTTACTTGTTGTTAGGAAACAAAGTCGGACCATTATGCTTTTACTTAATATTTTAGAAAGGATACAAGCTCAGTTCAATCAATTATTATTCATGCTATTTGATTGAATGGCCATGTCTTTGATTGGATCGTCCCTGCAGGCACAGGACGTCAACATGATGTCAAATTGATGTTGTACCCCCAACGTATAATGTCCAACATCCAACCTAAAATCAACCTAAAATTAACCAAATATCAACGTCTAATTATGTGGATATTACCACTATGACAATTGTCAGACGTTGGATTTTGATCACTTTCCAACACAACCTAAAATCAACCAAATATCAACATAAGTTGACATCGTTTTTGGACGTCAAAAAAACGTCGTTAGACGCTGGCTAGACACTGAATTTTGGTCACCTGACATTATGACCTAAATCTAACTTAATATTAACATCTTATGATGTTGCGTTTCTGCTGGGATGGTTTAAGTGCAGTGGTTGCCTCTAAATTGCTACAGTTGTTCTGCTTATGATAAAGGGAATGAATATCTTGTAAAAGTCAATAGCTAAGAATAGAAAGAAACATTTTTTTCAAGTTTAGATTCACTTGAGTGTGAGCAAATGTTGAGGAAATATTAATTTTTTTGGTGAACCATTTCTTTAACACAGACCTTAAAATGCATATTGCTTGTTTATGCACCTCTAATTTAAACATTTGTAATTGTGTCCCCAATCTGTATTTATTCAACAAAAAAGCTGTGTAAAAATACTGGAAAACTATCAATGTGCGATCTGGTTGTTGAGTATTGCTTAATGATATTTCTTACAATATTACAATATTATTGAAAAGTTATTAATATTATTATCGAAAAATAATTTTAACTAGCAACATTTTAAATAATTTATTTATTTAATAATATTACAATAAAGAGTTCTTTTAGTCTTTAAACACTATAAATAAGTGAAAGCCTCAGCAGATTCTGACTCTGATTGGCTGTTGTCATTTTTCTCTCGTCTCAGCTCTTTCCATAAATATTTATTTACAGCTCGCCGTTGGGCCACGCCAGCCAATAGTAGAAAAGTCAGGAACTACTGGGTAGGTGGGGATGAAGACAGTAAGGCCCCATCTAATTGGTCAAATCTAGATAAACAATCAATGCATAACATAAATGTATTTATTTATCACACATCTGGGATACGTTTATTGCATGAACTATTATTTCAATATTGACAATATATTGTGCAGCCCTAGTTGGCATCATATGGTGGTTTTGATTTATGCATGGACAGAGATTTGCTTAGGGCCCTTGAAGTCTCAGACCTTCACTGTTGTCAAATTAGGACGGCTTTGCAAAGACTATAGCTTTTACTTGATGCACACCAGGCCTTGTGCTTTTTTCCATTATATCAGATGTTGCCGAAGGGGTCAGAGAGCCCGTCCTGAGATCAAATTGCATTTTGCACCACCTGGGTCGAGAGAGCAGAAATGACAGTTTTATTGACCAGTAGGATCAGGTTACCATGCTCACCGACGATCACTTAAAAACAAACAAGAAGCCAAAGCCTGTTGTTATTGATTGGATATAGAGCTGGTTAATCTGTTTGCGGTTGTATTGTGGCTGAAAAAATGTATTGAACATACTGCCCACGTACATGTTAAGGCCGACAGATTAGGATCTTCCGGATTTTACAGTGATCTCCTGTTTTTTCTCACGGTTATCACTCTCCTGTCTCTCTCTAGGTCATGAATAGCATACTTTAAATTGAAATGCTGGTTTGTTCAACAGGTTTTCAGTGTGCTGTGCTGGAAAACCGCTGTCAGCTGCACTCTGTGACTGGTGTGTTGTATTGTGTGTTTATGCTTGACAGGATCAGATTGAAATGTCTCTCAAAAGCAGTGATATGAAGTGATATGCTCGCTGTGTGTGTTTAGACTAGTCTGTGGTATTTTCAAAAACACGGTATTTGAGGGAGCTCTGTGAACAGTTAGGTGTTTGTTTGCTTTCTCTCACGCTACCTGTGGCCTTTTACTGCAGAAAGAGAATGACCTTACATGCTCAAAACACCACCTGACCTTTGTGTGTTTACTGTGACGGGAGCTTTTTTATGCCACTGCACATAAATTGAAATCAGACATGCGTTTTTATTCTTGGTAGCTGGGTTTTTCTTGCCTCTTCATTTTTTCAGCACAGTAATGTATTATTTAGATTGTGATCATCTATATATGAGTGTTTCTTCAATTTTGCCAAGTTTTTTTTTTCTTCTCTATTTTATTTAGGGGTGCACCGATACTTATACCTTTATCGGGTATTGGATCAATATTTGGTAAAAATACTCCATGGTACATGGAATGGCGATACCACGGACTGATACCACTCAACAGTAATTCACTATGTGGATGGGATTTGTTGTTCTACCTGACTTCAATGTCTTAATATGGTAATGTATTATATATGAATAGCTTAGACCTTATAAACAATCGGTTTATAAAATGCATTATTAACGAATCTATAGTTTACTGAAGAATAAACTGAATACGCACTATGATCCTTGCACAATGATCACAGCGATCCAAGCTAATGCTCTTTTTCATCGTCATTCAAAGGTCCATGCTTAATTGGTTAATCAGTAAGGTCTATCGATTTACAGGGTTATGCATTGTCATGGACACCAAATCTAAGAAGTTTCAGAATCTGTACTTGGTATCGGCGAGTACACAAATTAAAATACTCATTTTTTTTATCGGTTTGTAAAAAGTGGTATCGGTTCATCCCTGATTTTGTTATATGCAACTTGTTTGTAAATTCTTGTTTGTAAGCTTTTTTCATAAGCTGTTTATGATAGAGCAAAAAATGATTTATAAATGTATTCATTTATTTTAATTATCTATTTCTATATTTGTTTTTAGAAGATTACTCTGTAAACATTAGATTCTGTGATAAATACGTTGAATTTAATTAACTTTACAAATTTATAAAAATAAAATGACTGAAAATATCATGTTATAATTAAAATATATCAAGCTGAAGCCTGATTAAATTATTTTACCACTTTCTTTTTTGTTGTTGGTTAGTTTAACTTATTTTATTAAGTTGTATGTTCAGTAACATGACTTTTTGATAATAAATATAAATATCTGGGTAGCACCACTTCAGCCAGCGTTTTGTAGTTAGGAAACATTTCTCCTAAGGAAGTGATCAGAAGTTTGCTGGATTTTCTGAATGTTGAATTTCTCGGTCTTGCAAGCACTCGTTTCACCGTGAAAAAATACTGCAGCACGCACTCCTTCAGCACCAGGGGTGCGGCTTCACCCCTCTGCGTTCGGTAGTGCATGGTGCTCACTACGCACTCCAAACCACCTGACCTCCTTGTTGCCGCTTGGTTGGCCCGTAACAACAGCTATTGGCGACTGAGGATTTTTGTCTGTTTGTTCTTCATCGTCCACTGCATCATTTTCTCTTTTTTCACCTTTATGATTAATATCGCAACTATTTGGGCGTTTAAAGAAACTTCTCACACTCAGCTGCTGTGAGATTTTTGCAACTCTATGCATCTGTGACAAAGAGGAGACCAAACAAGGGCCATCAGCTGGACAGGAGTGGGAATTACAGTTAGCTACAAATTACAATAGATCACCCTCAGCATAATCCATCAAAATGACGGATCACCTTCAGATTTTTCCGTCACTGCTAAAAAAAAATCTGTCAATGAAGGAAAATATTCGGTTTACGCGACCTCTGATATATATATATATATATATATATATATATATATATATATATATATATATATATATATATATATATATATATATATATATATATATATATATATATATATATAAAAGTTTTAATAATTTTTGTACTATGCATTATTTATTTAGATATGGATACAGATATATATTTTAAATTTGATCTATTTTTAAGAAAAAAAATATTGTATTTGTTTTTCAAGGAGACAAAAATGTCAGTTAAATATCAAAAAAAAAGTCAGTTAAATGTTATGTGAAAAATGCCTGTTCCTTTCCACAACATGCCTGAATTATTCCACAACCCAACATCCCATCATGAGATCAATCATGAAACTGATCTCCCATCCCTCTCTCTGTTCTGTAGTGTTGACACATGGCCTATGTTTGCTCAGATGTGAGTCTCTGCTAATGCACTGCGGGACTGTGCTCTGGTGCATGTAAGCACACATTTAAAGCACACAATATAATATGTGCACCTTTCAAACTCTTCTCTTTGGTCTGGAGGAATGTCTCTGAGGGTATATACACCATGAAGTGTTGAGCAAAGGTAAACCGCCGTTCACCTACACAATTCAACACTGTTCCCTCATACAAACATGACATATTTCTGGAGTTAAACTCATGCCGCAACTTTACCGGTGTCCGGTAATTTAATAACCACTTTATTTATGTTGTATTTAAAGGATGTGTGGATCTGGAGTCTCTACTCCCAAGCCACTAAATCATCATTATGCCGACGTGGTGCTTTGAAATCTTAATGCACTTTTCTGCCATGACTGAGGGGCAATGTAATGCCCTGACACCTCAGGTTAGAGAAATAACACTCCAAACCCACAGAGTTTTATATTACCTTGCACAAATGTGGCCACGATTAAGATGTTCATATAGAGCTGATGTGTGCGGCTTTGCTAGTGCTGGAGTACCAGTGAGTTTGTATAGAGAGTGGTTCGATTTATCATCAGCTGTCAGAGAGATTCAGTATGTGTGTGTGTTTTCTTTAACACTGTGCGTGGTAAAAACTGCAGGGTAAGCAAAGTATGCAGCTGATTCTTGGAAGAGATATCAGATTGTTTTGTGAAAACACAAAATGGCTTGGAATTTAAGATGTGTGTTTACCCTCTATGTAGTGTGTGAGATATATTTAGTGTGGTATTTTAGCAATACATAATATATCTGCATCTATATGGTATTTAGTATTCATTTTCTTTAGTCATTTTCTTAGTCCCTTTATTAATCTGGGGTCGCCACAGCGGAATGAACCAACAACTCATACAGCATCTTTTTACGCAGCAGATGCCCTTTCAGCCACAACCCATCACTGGGAAACATCCATACACATACACTCATTCATACACATACACTACGGACAATTTAGCCTACCCAATTCACCTGTAACGCAAGTCTTTAGACTTGTGGGGGAAACTGGAGCACCCGGAGGAAAACCACGTGAACGCGGGGAGAACATGCCAAGGCTTGAACCAGCGACCTTCTTGCTGCGGAGCAACAGCACTTTTTTTTTTTTGTATAATTTAGTAGTTTTTGTTTTATTTAGTTATTCCATCCATCCATCCATCCATCCATCCATCCATCCATCCATCCATTTTATTTTATTTTATTTTATTTTATTTTATTTTATTTTATTTTATTTTATTTTATTTTATTTTATTTTACTTTATTTTGTTTCATTTTATTTTATATTATTATTATTATTATTATTATTATTATTATTATTATTATTATTATTTATTTTACTATTCATCCCAGCATTATGTTTTTGTGATTGAGATACTATTGTAGTTTTTTTACTTAAACTTTATTTAGTTTTTAGTGAACAAGGTTATCAGCAATGGTAATAACAGTATTCTTCATATTGACCTAATTCAATGTGTACACACAGCATGGCTAATAACAATATTAAACAAATATAAAATACAAATGATGTATAAATACACACATATACATACACACAAACACAAATATATACATAAATGCATTCAGAAACCTCTAAGTACATAAGTACATTACTAAAAACCCATTTTTTTCAGAGAACTCCTAAACCCTGTTAAATAATTCCAAAAAAAGCACTTTCTCGGTTCTTCTCTCTCTTTCTCTTGCACTAAATTCACTGAATCACTGAATACCTCTTCAATTGTAAGTAATATTGGACAAAAGCGTCTGCTGAATGACTAAATGTAAATGTGAACAATATAAATAGGAAAAACTAATGTCAGAGAAGTAAATAAATGAAGAGTTTCTAACTAAATGTATGTAAAACAGATCAAACAGAAAAAAATTATTTGTCACCTACTGTATATCTTAAAAGATAACTTAATCGTTCAATTTCATTTGATTAAATCATTTAAATGTTAATAATGGATATCTAACATGTATTTAGTTCCAATGAAGAATTATTAAAATATGTGCTCTGTTAATTAAGGCATGTATTAATAATAATTATTATATATTACTTATATTAAGTTTTAGTAATTCTGTTTTTTTTTTTTTGATATGTCTGTATAGTTTTTATTGATTTTAATTTATTTTTAAATTAGGTTAAACTATAAAAAATGCAACATTTTTGGTTTTGAAGAAAATTTAATGAAGAAAACTTAATTTAAATGATTAATAAATTATTTAAACAATTTATGAAAATTTCTTAATTGAATTCAAACAATAGATTAAATCCTATTTAAACACGATAGTAGCATATATTTTGTCTTATTTTGCATTACTGTGACTCTGTTAGCTTGCTGCAGAGATGCACCATCTCGGGCTTCGTACCTGGCACACAATGAGCCAGCATACGTCAGCAGAACCACAGCAAACCGTGGGCTCCATCAACACCCTGAGTGGGTGCGATAATGCAGGCATACAATGGGCAGACAATGGGCACCAGGCCGTTCTGCGCCCCGCTAATCTCATTTCTGCTTTCTAAGCAGCCAGGGGAGGAGGGGTGATCCGCCTGTCAGCTTTACCTCACATACCCCAAAAACATCATCCCAGAGCCGCGAGGCCATCAGCTCAGCTTGACTGCAGGTGGTCAACAGCCAGAATGCCTGTTTTGTTCATTCGCCCGCGTTTCATTCTGACGACTGCATGTAGAGAAGAGATGATGTCATGTTGGTCCACTGGTGCTCCACAGTACGGCAGAATTAAACAGATCAAGCTCTGTAATGTTGTGCTTGATCATTAATTAATGCATATTACAGCCATTGTTGGCCTGTTCAAAGAAGCTTTAAAGTGTTTCCGTGGGGAGTTTTTAAGATGCCTTTCCTCTATAAAAGCTTTGTGGTTGTTTTATCTTTAATCAATATAGACATCTAAAAGTGGAATGTTAGGAATGGAGGATGATGTCTGTGCTTGTGAGATGGTTTCATGTCAGTTCGGCTTGGCTGTGCATTTTTGCATTTTCCAAAGTTTGTGAGGATTTATTCAGCAGCTGACAATGGCAAGATTTATTGGGCTTAAATCATGGAAGAGGGCTTCAATTTTATGAATTGACAACCAGTTGACCCGAACTCCATTAAAGGTCTTTGGGTTACATGCTTTTCCTCAGGGGCAAATAGTGACCATTTTTTGAATCTTCTTTAGCTTTGACTAATTCGCCATGCCATTGTTTTGACAATTGTTGATTGACAATGTCGATATATATGTAAATGTATGGTTCCTTTTTTATAATGAAATTAGCCACAAAGATTAAATAATTCAGATTAAAATTATATATTATTTTCATGCCTTAAAGGAACATTCCACTTTTTCATTTGTAGTTAAATTGAATTTTGTCATTTTTTTATAATTCAGCCCATCTCTGGGTCTGACGAGAGCATTTTTAGCTTAGCTTAGCATGAATCATTGAATCGGATTAGACCATTTGAATCTTGCTCAAAAAATCACATCTCACATCGGCCTAGAAAATAGCAACTTTCATTTCATTCCGTCTGTCTTAGATCATGATGTAACTTCAGGAGAGTTATGCTAAACCCATTTTTAATTATTTTTTTACTTTGCTGTTGTTTTGTTTTGTTTTGTTCCCATCTCTGGGAAACATCCACACACACATTCACACACACACTCATACACTACGGACAATTTAGCTTACCCAATTCACCTGTACTTTAGACTTTGGGGGAAACCGGAGCACCCAAAGAAAACCCAACGCAAATGCAGGGAGAATATGCAAACTCCACACAGAAACGCCAACTGAGCCGAGGATCGAACCAGCGACCCAGACCTTCTTGCTGTGAGGCGATAGCACTACCTACTGCGCCACTGTGTTGCCTAGAGAATACCTACTAAAATGTAATTTTTTGTTGCAGTAGTTCTTGCAACTTTAAATGCAGTACTCTACATTTTCTTATTGTACACCTTGGGCATGGAATCATTTGCAAAAAGACTTAAAACTAAATAAGTTTTTTTTAAAAGATTATAAAGATTATTATAAGGATAATGGTGTTGGAATCATGTGTTTGTTTTTGTTGAGAGGACAGATAAACTGTTGTTATGTGGTGTTTATGTGTTTTAAAATTGTTTTACTCTATGGCTATATCTTGGCCAGGTCTCTCTTGTAAAAGAGATTTTAAATCTCAATGAAACTACATGATTAAATAATGGTAAAATAGCAATTCCAGCGTTATGGGTGTGACATTTGCAATTAAATCTCAAAACTTAAATTTATAGAAAATACATTTTTACATTTTTATTTGAATTAAAAAAAAGAGTTATTGTCATTTTAAATATATCATTTGCCACTAAACATCTAAACAAGTAGGGGTGTGCGATTAATCAAAATCGAATTGGAATCACAATTTGAAATATTGCAATTAGTTAATTGCAAGAGGCTGCGATATGAAATATATAAGTATTTTTTAATTCCCCCTGCCCAGAGCAAATGTGTGACTGCCGTCTGTGTGTGACAGTCTTACTAGCCAATTGAGTGAGCACACTTTTGTTTTGCCCAATCAGAATTGTGCAACCGAACTACGCAGATGGCTTGCAGATAATTGAGCTGAAGCTTGACTACAAAATTACAAAAAAAAATCAAATCACAAGCTCTATATCTGTCCAAAAAAAAATCACAATTCGATTTTTCCCCCAAATCGCACATCCCTACTTCAAAGCATTAGGCATGTTTTGGTTTAAAAGTACAACTTTTTTTATAATTCATGATTCTTTCTTTTATATACAGAATGACAGAAGTTATACGGTTTTTCACAAAAGTTCTTTGAATCCATAAAATAGACACTTGCATTTACTGTGTTTTTTTGTTTGTTTTTGCATAAAATAAAGTATTTCACTCTCACTTTGTCACTTTCTGCTTTGATGATGTTGTAGGTAGCCAGACAGTAGATCTTCATGATTGTAGAGCAGGTGATGGTACACTATCTGTGTTTCACTGGTGGTATGGTGTGGCTCTGGTGCCAGCTGTTATCTTCAGCATGGGAATGTGACATTATGATAAGCTCCTCTCGTGGCCCTGCACCCTGGCTCCACGCTCATATTTATCAGTGCTCTTCGATCTGTATTGTTGCCTCTCTTTTTTTTCTTTTCTTTTACTGTCTTGTTCTTCTTGCTCAGTCATAGGGCGGGACAAGATGACAATCTGCTGCATGCAAATGTGAAACTGCAAGATGTTGACGTATGTCCCTCTTGAATACATTGAACATGAGGATCTACCAGAAGACGCTTGACATATGGCTACAATGTCAGCTACTGGTGATTATTGATGGTATAATATATGATATTATAATATAGGTGGATACAATGACAGATGAATAGATAGATGGATGGGATAATAACTTGTTGGATGGATGAATAAATAAATAGGGGGATGTTTGGACAGAGCGATGAATAGATGGATAGATGATGGAAGGATAAATGGATTGATGGATAATGAATGGATGGATAGATAAATGTATGGATGGATGGATTGATTGTTATATAATTAATGGAAAGATGTTTGGACTGATTAATCTATATTGATGAATGCATAAAATATAGTTGTATAATAGATAAATTGTTAGATTAATGAATGTATAAATTGATGGACTGAATGGATAATGGATGGATTGGATGGATGGATGGATGGATGGTTGGATTAATTAATGTATTGATGTATGGATAATGGATGAACAGATGCTTGGACTGATTAATCTATAATGATGAACGAATAAAATCTGATTGTATAATAAATAAATGTTTGGATTAATTAATGCATATATGGATGGATGAATGGGTCATGAAAGGATTGGATGGATAGATGGATGGATGGATGGATTGATGAATAATTGATAGACAGATGTCTGGACCGATTAATCTATAATGAAAAAAAATAATATATGGTTGTGTAATAGATAAATGGTTGGCTTAATGAATATATAGATGGAAGGATGGATGGATAGATGGATGGATAGATTGACGGTTCGATCAATCGATGAATAATGGTTTGACGGATGTTGAGATTGATTAATCTATATTGGTAAATGAATAATAAATGGTTGTATAATAGGTAAATGGTTGGATTAATGAATGTATAGATGGATGGATGGAATGATAGATGGATCATGAATGGATTGGATGGATGAATAATGGTTGCATGGATGTTTGGACTGATTAGTCTATATTGATGGATAAATAATATGTGGCTGTATAATAGATAAATGGTCGGATTAATGCATGTATGGATAGATGGATGAACTGAAGAATGTACGGTTGAAGTCAGAATTATTAGCCCCCTGAATTATTAGCCCCCTGTCCCCAACCCCCAATTTCTGTTTAACAGAGAGAAGACTTTTTCAATACATTCCTAAATATTATAGTTTTAATAACTCATTTCTAATAACTGATTGATTTTATCTTTGCTATGATAAAATTAAATAACATTTGACTAGATATTTTTCAAGACACTTCTTTACAGCTTAAAGTGACATTTAAAGGCTTAACTAGGTTAATTAGGTTAACTAGGCTGGTTAGGGTAATTAGGCAAGTTATTGTATAATGATGGTTTATTCTGTAGACCATCGAAAAATATATAGCTTAAAGGGGCTAATCATTTTGTCCTAAAAATTATTATTATTTTTTTTAAGTTAAAAACTGCTTTTATTCTGGTCGAAATAAAACAAATAAGACTTTCTCCAGAAGAAAAAATATTATCAGACATACTGGGAAAATTTCCTTGCTCTGTTAAAAATCATTTGGGAAATATTTTAAAAAGAAAAAAAAAATCAAAGAATGGCTAATAATCCTGACTTTAACTGTATATTTTAATGAATGATAGATGGGTGGATTAAAGATTGTTGGATTAATGAGTGTATAGATGGATGGATGGATGGATTGTTACATTTATAAATGGATGAATAGATGATTGGATAAATAAACTGTATCAATGACTAACTTGATTGGAACTCATTGGAAGAAAAAAGGATGATAGATAGATGATTGACAGACAGACAAATGTTTGAATGAATAGATGATTGAATGGATTAATAGACAAAATGAATGCATTGATAGATGGATGGTAATTGATTGTTAGGTTGATGATGGCTTTTTGGTATCAGTCAAAAATATTGCATTTGTGATATACAGCGTTACTAACTAGAAAACTAGTAATGTTTTGTGACTGCTGGTGTGTTGATCATTAGTTTGGCAATATTTTTTTAGTCAGAATGATGCAAGCATGCCACAGACATACTCTTCAGGTCCTCTTGCAGGAGGTGACACCCACAGAGAGCTTAATGAGGTCAACTGTCTGCTGAGAAGAGCAGGATGTGCCCATTATATCAATCCTTTACCGTTTTTTCTTCTCTAATTGTCCATTCCTCCTTCATTTTGCTGAATTGAACTACCTGTTAAGGCAACTTTTCCTAAATGCTTGGTATTAGAAAATCTGGACAAGGGGGTCTTGTCCTGCTCTTGGAGGGCCACTGTCCTGGAAATTTAAGGAGAAATGTTTCTAATGAGTCAGGAGACCTTGATTAGCTGGTTCAGGTTTGTTTTTTAGTTAGGGTAGGAGCTAAACCAGGCCTTCCAGGAGCAAGTCTGGACATTCCTGATCTTGATAGACTGTGAATGCAGCTTGAAGTATGTAGACGCTATACACCTACACTGTCTTATATATCGTTTTTTTTCTATATTATTTACCCCTATAAATGTAATCTTCAAAGTGTAGAGTTAGTTTACCCCTGAATTTAGTCATCCTTGTGGTGTTCCAAATAAAAAACTTGTTCATTTTTGGAATACGGATGAAGAAGATTTGAGATATTTTACCAAAACTATAAATAAAAACCTGAGTTAAATTAGTTAATCTTACAAAATAGGGCTGCGCGATATTGGAAAAAACTGGTAGTGCGATATTTTATTTCTCTGTGATAAATATTGCGATATGAATACAGTTTCACAAGATGGTTTGATTAGTTTTCTGGGGAGTTTAACAGTATGCAGATTCATAAATTTAAAAATTACAATGCAAAACATTTGTTTCTTACTTTGCTTTGTATCATTTCTAGTCCAAAACTTCAGAAGAACTAAGTTAAATTATGTTCCAGTGGGATAAGCAAAATAATCTGTTTTCGCTAAGTGATAAAACTTTTTTTTTTTTTTGCATAAATCCTATAAATTCTGTATAAATACAGAAATTAAATACAATTCTGTGGCTCATGTTTGACTCTAATTCAGACTCAACATTGCATTCATTCAGCAATGCACATTGTGATATCGATGCTGAAACGATTTATTATGCAGCCGTATTACAAAGTGTTCTGTTTCTTAAGGTGTCTTAGATTAAACTGCTAGATTTGCTTTTATCTTTTAAAGCGTTATGAGTTTTAGATGTACTGTGGAGTCACAGATATCTATCAGATTTCATAAAAATATTTGTGTTTTGAAAATGAACACATTTCTTATGGGTTTGGAATGACACGAGGGTGAGTAAATGATAACAGATTTTTCATATTCATAACACTTTAAATGATAAACAGTCGGTTTGCACTATGCGGATCTGAATATCATCTGCCAAATGTGTTAAACGTCGCCTCCAACACATTTGTTTGCTGGCCCAGTTGTCTCTGAAAGTGACAGTGCACCCTGAAAATCTGCAGCCTTGGTTATTTATTATTTATTATGAATGTACCACCCACTGTTTGTCAAGCTTAAAGCTTTGCTGTATTTCACTGCGTTACAATAGTTTTTTTTATCATTAAAAATATCCATGATGGAACCTTAGTCCAATTGCTCAACTCACACTGCAAATATGGTTCAGATTTCTTAGTTACTCTTAGAAAAACAAATTCGATCTGCTTTTTGGTACCAAAAATTTCCTGTCAAAGCTTGCTGGATTAACACGCCCCCTCTGAAATCCCTGGACTGGCGGCAAAGCAGTTTATTATGCCTTGGCCATTTGTAAACACAGACTGTGACGGTGTCTAAGTTCATCGAGCCTCATGGTGGAGTTTTGCATATGTGTGCCTGCATGAGAGTGTGTGTGTATGTGAAGTGTTTGAACTAGGTTGCCTGAATGTGGGAGTGAGAACTGTGCGGCTGCCCAGTGCTTGCAGTGATTTGTGTGAAAACCTTGTGCTTTTCCTCTAGATTACTGGCTTCCCTTTTTGGTCCTCTTAGCGTCTTCTTCCCATCTAACCTGAGGACTTGATAGATGCTGTCTGTGCTGCTGATGGGTTCAATAGAGCAATCTGTCCATCAGTCTTGCAGAGAAAGAGTTTTTCTTACAGATAATCACTGCATGTGAAATTTTAGCTCTTCAAGCAGCTGTCATTGTGGACAGAGATTGGCTGAGAGTTTGTTTTTTTTATTCCCCCAGCCCGTAGAGTAAGGAGTTCAGCTAGATCTTTAGATGTTCTGGAGAAAATATAAGTGGTGCTTGTTCATACAAAAGTTGCCGACTTGAAGCTTGGATGCTGTAGGTACTTGACTGTAGGGCTGTACAATATTGAAAAAAATTGATATTTTGTTTTTCTTTGATATATATTGTGATATGAATTAGGGTTGTGAAATTAATCAAAAATTCGATTTTGATTTTGGCTTCTAACGATTATGAAAAAACATTAATTGAGATAAACCGACTATTGCATCATATACCGCCCCCTTTCCAGTTGTACACATTTGTTGCTCTGCAAAGCTCAGTTCCATGTTAAAACCTTTGCAGCACGGGATGCACATCCTTCATTAATATACATTAGAATCATACATGTTTTTAAAAGCGCAAGAGCGCATGCTGTTGTGTGTATGCGCTCAGCCTCAGGGACGAGCAGAGATCACACATTTAAAGTCATCTTAATGTGAGCGCTTTAAAGGTCAAATTCATGCAAACTTGTGTCAAAACGCCGTGTTTAGTGATTATTCGTATTAAATCAGAACTGCACTGCTCTTAAAGTGACAGCGCGCAATATTCCTGCTGCCGACTGTTTTTATCATTCTACAAACAAAAGGAAAAAATCCTTCACTGCTCTTGACTGCAGGACTTTTGTAGCTATAATTAACATTTTTTCTTACAGTGAAGATGCTTAAAGCACAGTTTGTCTTTTATTATTTTATTCTTTATATTTCGCTTTCCTTATTTACAGGGAGGAAAATAACTATACATACAGTTGAAGTCAGAATTATTAGCCTTCCTTATTCAAAGGTCTAATTAAGGTAATTAGGCAAGTCATTGTATAACAGTAGTTTCTTCTGCAGATAATCAAAAATACTGCTTAAGGGGGCTAATAATATTTACCTTAAAATAAGTTTCAAAATATTAAAATCTGCTTTTATTCCAGCCAAATTAAAACAGATAAGCCTTTCTCCAGAATAAAAAAAAAATTATAGGAAATACTGTGAAAAATTCCTATATCTGTTAAACATAATTTAAGAAAATATTTATACAAAAAAAAAAATTTCACAGGAGGGTGAATAATTTTGACTTCAACTGATAATCGTCTTGAATAATCGTGATTACAATTATGACCTAAATAATCATGATTAGCATTTTTCCCATAATTGAGCAGCCCTAATGTGAATACAATTTCAACGAATAATGTAGCTTGAGTAGCTATTTGGAAAGAAATGATTTTGTAAAAATGTAAATAATGTATATATATATATATATATATATATATATATATATATATATATATATATATATATATATATATAAATTTTCAATAGAGCAATAAAAAATAAAAATAAACAGTGCTTTAAGGTTTTCCGCACAGTAAAACAGTATTCAGGTACAGAAACTGCATTGCCTTCATTGTATTAATTCAGTAAAAGTAATCTTTATTAAATTTACAAGTAGGGCTGGGCGATACAGCAAAAAAAAAAAAAAAAAAACGCAATATAATATTTTATATCATTCGGTATTGATAATTTATGAATATTTTTTACAATCTTTTAGGATATTTTTATTATTTAACCACTTCATTTTATTTATCAACATTACTACAAAACAGACAGAAAGAAAAGAAACGAAAAAGCCACTCTGCTGATATCCCTACCCCTTTTTTATCTAATATCTCCTTGCTGCTTCTTGTCACGGCACATGCTCTGTGTTTGTCTGAGGTAATTAGTTTGCCGTTATTACTGAAATGTGTATATTCCATACAAAGTGTGAAGCAGATGAATTGCATGTGTTCGCTGCATTCAACTAGTTTTGCCTGGACACTATGAGTGGTTATGTGCACATTGCTCTCTATTTGGAAACCCAGTTGGCATTATTGGCATTTTTTCCAAGGTGCATGCTTAGCGGAGACATTATAATAAACTATAGTGCTTCATACCGAAACTACATACCAAACTTTTTTCTTATCGTTATTGACAATAGTTTTTGGACAAAAAAAACCAATACCATTTTATCAGCACAGCCCTAATTATGAGTGTTCTTTTTTGTGCCCAATTCTCTTGAAATGCCTTTAAAACACTGGCAAATTATACATTTTTGCTGTGTTCTGGTTATACTTTACAACGACTCCACAAATATCATGTATTTTTAACTGTTGTGCTGATCAGCTATAATCCAAACTCAGTATTGCAGATCCTCCAATGTCACTATTGCGAATACACACATTGTGATTGTGATATCGATGCTGAACCGATATATTGTGCAGCTCTAGCTGACAGGACATTGGCATGTGGTTGCTAAACAGTTATGAGCCTTTTGTGCATTGCTTTGTGGACTTGTGCCTAAGCCATGTTTTGGTTTGCCTTGACTTTGGTTGCATTGTTTTGATTGTCACCAATAATTAAACCTTGTCCTTTGATTTAGCATCTTTGTTATCACCTTCTTTTGTGATGCAATTATTTAATTATAACCTCTTATTCTTCCCATTCTCTTCTTATCAAACCACACGACTCAATTATTCATGTTTATAGATGTTGAAGTAGCTTATGTGACCAACCCCCTAGTAATTTCAATGCTTGCCTTTCCAATAGTCCCTTCTGTACAGTCTGATACTCTCTAAGGCTTTTAATTAGTTTATTATTAGATTTCCCCGCACCTTTTCCATGCTAACCTGGCCATGTTAAATTAGTTTGTGGGAGCCTCAGTATGGCATCCCATAATTCCTGGCCACGGTATCTATCTTGCCAGATGGCTGGTTGATTTTGCCGTGTGTAGTCGGAGGGATGCTGTATGTGGCACTGCAGAGAGAGAGGAACAGGGGACCAGACTGCAGCACAGATGGCCGTGTTCGCTCATGGCATTGGGTCCGGGGAGGGCTGGTGAGGCTGGGTGGGGTAAGGAAGTGGCACCAGCGAAACAAGCTCTGAAGACTGACAGAAGGTCAGTTCCTTATTACAGCCAAAAGCAGATCAGCAACATCATGTTTGCTCTTTAAAAACAATCCTGTATGCATGCAGTATAAAACAGTGTGTTGGCTGCGTTCAGATTGGCAAATTACCAAACTACTCATAATATTTCTACAGTATATTGTATTTATATGAGTGTTTCCTTGGGATAGTTGTAGCCATTTGATTCTTTAATTAGATCCTATCATTATTTTTATTTTTTTGCATATTTAAATTTTTTTAAGAGTTCACCCAAACAATTGCTTATTGTTATTTACTCACCCTCAAGTGGTTCTTAACCTTTTGAGTTTGCTTTTACTGTTGAAAACTAAAGAAGATATTTTCAACAAAGACAAAATACACAAAGTAGGTTTAACAATAAACATGAAACAAATTGAGATTAAATATATATGTATGTAATTATGATGAAGTGTTAGTAGTGCTGCACCATATTGGAAACAATCTAACATTGCGATATTTCTTTTTTCTGCAATGTAAATTGCGATTTGAATAGGATTTCAGCAGATGAGCTCTATTATTAATTTAGATTAATTGGGATCATTTCGTAGCAGAGTGAATCGAACAAATTGCAAGGATGAATAACTAAGATAAAGGTGAAATAAGCAGTGCTATACTGTTTTCTTAGTCAAACAGTAGTCAGATATACAGGTACAGTAACTGCATAATCAAATGTGATGTAAAATAACACTGCACAGTCTTTTGCCCCTTTCACAAGTAAATTCGGAAAGTTAATGTTACAAGAGAAATTGTAACATTATCGGTAACTTGCCGGAATGCTGCGCTGTGTGAACGCAGACGGAAAATTGCCAGAAAATTCAGATGCATTCACTTACGCACTGTTTATGAAAATAAAAGCCATTGAATATTTTTCCAGACACATTTAGCTGCTAGATGTTTCTTTATATAATGTTTCTATGTTCCATCTAAATGCCAACGGTGTAAAAAATTATCAATAAAATGCTCATGATAAACCGCTGTTTGTTTTCCTCTCAAGCTCTGATTCAGTTGTTTGACCCATGTGCACATAAAGTGGAGTTCTCCGGTGAGCGCCAGCACACACACATATTATGTACATCTCGACATGCTAAAGTGTTCCTCTATGTTTCCATCGAAGTTGCTCAAAATGCTTATCCATCCACAGAATTTGTAATGTTGTCAAATGTGTAAACATTTAGCTGCGGCTGGCACTTCAGCCTTTGGATGTTTCTGGGATAAAGCAGCTGCATGAATGCTAAAGCTTTAGATAAAAGTGAAATCGACAAAAGCCAGACCTCTTTTATGTTTACAAATACAAGCAAAGTCGTTCTTGTAATTTTCCAGATAATTACCCGCATCACTGTGTAAAAGGGCCTTTTATTGATGATTAAATATAATCCTAACTCAACATTGCAAATCCTGTGATGTGACTATTTTGAATGCACACATTGCGATATTGATGCTGAAATGATATTGTGCAGCCCTTGGTGTTAGTATGTGAGTGTTATGGAGTTAAAGAGAGAAGGATCCTAAATTATAAGAAATTACAATTAAGAGAAAAAAAATAAATGTGAATTGTGACAGAAAGCAAGGTTGTGTGTGGAAGAGTGGGTGGGTTTAGTTCAGAGTGGTTGAAATATATAAGATATTGAAGAATGGGATTCCAGATGTTGATAAAGATGCACATTTTTATGTGTGAATGTAATTATTTTGAATGTAATAAATTATTTAAGGAAATTGGTTGAGTGGTTAATATTAATGCATTTTATTTTGTTTCCAGTTTATTAAAATGTTTTTTTGGCAATAGTGAGGGAAATTAAAAGTGTGTTTCTTCACTTTCTAGGAAGATTTTCTGTGGGGTTATCAAGTAAGCAAAGTGATGGAGTGGGATTTTAAAGCCCAATAAAGAAGATATTTTGAAAAAAAAAAGCTAAAAACCTGTAACTACTGACTTCCATAGTAGGACAAACAGATAAAATAGAACTTAATATTTACATGTTACCAGCTTTCTTCAAAATATAATTGTTGTGCATGAGTGTTCAACAGAAGAAAGAAATTCTAACATGTTTTGAACAATTAAAGGGTGACTAAAGGATTTTCAGTTATGTATGAACTGTCCCTTTAATAAGTTGCTATTTAAAACTCAAATTTTAGTTCCTTCATATGTTCATAATTCATAGGTAACACTTTATTTTGATGGTCCCTATTGCACATTTTGTTGACTAAAAGTTGCATTTGTTACTACATGCCAATTCATTCTCATTTGAGTATTATTAGACTGTCTTGTTAATATCTGCTGATACAACAGACATTTGACTAAAAGAAACTTGGCAAGTACATGTCAACTTACACTAACACTAACCCTAACCCCAACCCAACATTCTACTTATAATCTAATTAGAATTAGTTGGCATGTAGATGAAATTCAACTTACATTCAACAAAATGCGTTAAAGGAACCATCAAAATAATATAATACCAATTCATAAGTTAATTCAGTAAGACTGGAATTGGTAAAACATGGACAAACCCAACTTTTTTGATTACAGTTGTGTTAAAATGTAATTTAAAAATGTAACCAAGAGGTTGGGTTTATCCATTTTTTTCCCCAAAATTTAGATTGCAACTACCCAACATTTTAATGTATAGAAAGGAGTTAGATTATATTATTCAGGGAATTGTGTCAGGAATGTGCATTGTTTCATTGGTTGGATATCAGAAGAAAAGGGCAGAGCTGGTAAATGTGAACAGTTATTCCTATATTTGAGAAGATGGAAGGTTACATAGGGTTTCCTCAATGATTTGATTGAAAATGGCCAGGCTCACATGTAACCTCAACCCTAAGTGGCCCTATAGGAAGGAAAATGCATTAGTCTTATAAAGGTTGAATGGAAGAGGCTGGAAATGGAGAAAAGACCTGGTTAACCTGTTAACCAGACATTTTAATGCAGCCACCAGATCTTCCAGCCATACAGAGAAAGAAGATAATTCACAAGAACTAACAATTTTCTCTGGCAGCTGCAGGTAATCTGTGGAAATACAAGCTTTTAGCCAAGTTAAGCTGTGATTTGAAGGGATATTTCACCAGTAATTGAAAGTCTGTCATCATTTACTCAGCCTTATGTCATTCCAAACCTATGTTTTCATTTCGGTGGAACACAAAAGAAGATGTTTTAAATGTGGTTTGGAGCAATACAAGGGGGTGTAAATGATGACAGAATAGTTGTTTATATAATTGAACTAACCCTTCATATTCATTCATATAGTACTGAGTCAACAAATGAGGCAGAATTTGTGGCTAGGCATTTACAGGTTGAGGTTAAAAAAAGCTGATTTCTTTCTGTGTTTTCTTTTTTGTTATTGCTTTGCTTTGGTCTTGGTGTCAGGCTATAGGAGAATCATCTCAGCGTTTTCTTTCTTTACCAGCAAACATAATAATACACTGTGCAGCTTAACAACTACAATGATAAATTGTCTCACTTTCAGTTTTTTTTCTCGATTAAGCAAGAATATATTCTGATGAAACAGCAGTAGGGAAAAAAATTTGCAAAAACTTACATTTAAGAAAAACATTCAGCAACTTGTGAAACACATTACCCCTCTCGTTCTCTGTCTATTAAGAAGCCCATCATCTGCTGAGCTAATTTGTTCTGCTTCTCCTCCAGCGATGTCATAGATAGCAAAATACATTTAATAAGAACTTGTGTAAGAAAAATGTGGTTCAGTATGCTAATGGTGCTTCTCTAGCCATGTTATTCGAACAAATCCTGTTTGGCTACTGTCAAAGTAGAGATTAAAAAAACACAAAATGTTCAAAGAAAAATACGCTCAAACCTGACTGTGACATGTAGTTTAAGTGTTTTTGCTGCTTCTGAGGATACTTTGAGGGTTACTTTGTGATTTAATAACAAGAATGTTTCATGTACAGTACTTTTTAAAAAGTTAAACAGTCAGTACAGTTCAAAAGTGACAGTAAAGACTATTACTTTGTTTATTCAATGCATTTCAAACAAATGTTGTCATTTTGATTGATAAAAGAATCAAAGAGTCAAATGTATCAGAGAAAAAAAATTACATTTAAAACATATTCAAATGATTAAAAGATTCTAAACAATTTAAAAGGTTTTTTTAATTCAGTTTAATTAATGTTTATTTATAGACTGTAGCGCGTTTACTATGAAGATTGTGTAAAAGCAGCTGTACAGTGTACAGGTTTACAAGTTTACTTTACTTTTGATAAAATAAATGCATCAAAGATAAGCACATGAGACTTTTAAAAACATTTCCAACATTTATGTTAAATGTTTAAACGTAGATCTGTTCCTCAAAATGGGAATTTTCCTATCATTGGTATTTATCCAGAACTTTAATCCTGTTTCCTTAGGCATTCCTGGTCTTACTGTGAATGAGTCAGGAGTGCTTGTTATTCCATATAAAATGTTTTCATATAATTTCATCCATGTATAAGCTATTGCTTCCCCCAGCAAGTACATTTAAAATAATGCTGTATTAGTTTAACCTGATTTTGGCTAAAATGTGGTCAAACTCAACTGCTTTAACGGCTTTAAGTTGGGCTATAGATTTAATTGAACTATTTACCCCAGCATTTGGGCTTGTCCATATTTGACCTAAGTTAAGGTTAAAATATTCCAGTAATTTTAGAGTGCACTTTTTCTTGCGTTTATTACAGAACACCCACTTTCAATTCTATCGTTTATCGTTTTAAAATTTGAACTTTGCAAGCAGTCTCGCTAAACCAGTCAAGCACATGAGATGTTAAATGACTGTGACGACTTTTCAATAATTTGCTCTTCAGTAGCCTCTGTTAGTAAAAGGACTGCTAAAAGTGTTAACTGAACCATGTGCCAATTGCTAATTGGAGAAGTCCCGCCACAGTCCCTGATAATAAAAGCCAGTGTTGCATGATCGAGGACGTCGCGACTGAAAGAATTTCAGCCTTGAGAAAGTAAAGTTTGGGGCAGGCATCGTCACTGGCCTCACACCGGCTTGTAGAGCAGAGTAACAGTTGACTCCTGTTTTTCTTACAGCCAAAGAATTTCCCTTCCACTCATGCCCAGAGCAAGCCTGGCCTCAGGCCTCAGTAAACAAGACTAGACTAGGAAATGGAATCTGCTAGTGTTGATGAGAACATTTTTCATTTTTAGCCGTCTTTCTTTGTCTGTTTCACTTGCTTACTTCCTCTTACTTCATGTAGTATTACATGACCTACTGAGCAATTCTGAGGTGAGCCATAGAAGCCTGATGTAGGGTAACATTTCTTCTCCTCCAGTACAGATATGGACCTTACAGTAGGAATTTCACCCTGCTGGTTGTACTCCCCTTGGGTCCATTCCTGACAAAGCTTACAGGGCGAGAAGAACCTCCCTCCACCATCCAGATGTTTTCATTGGAGCTTTAGCGGAATGCCCTGAACCTGTGCCATGATATGGTGAACTGATCTCCTTAGGCACTCTGCAGACTGGTGATTGTTAAATGAAAAGTTAATATGCTGTTATTATCATAACCATTAGTACTGTATGTATTTCCTTTCTTAGTGACACACTGACAGGCTTTTTCCAATATAGTTAAAGTGATCAAGACTGTCATGCTGAGAAAGGATTAAAACATTAAGGTGATAAAATGAATGTAGCTTGGTGTGATGAAACAACTTATTACAGTTTATTAACTGTTTTAATCCATTAGAAATGATAATGTTCCACTGGTACGTGAATCTTTTGGATCTCAAGTTGTATCTCAAGGCCCAGAATGGTAAACCCACTGATCTCAATCACAAAACCTGAATAAGTTTTTTGTTTTTCAAATTAAACTCATTTGCTCTTATACATTTTGTTGCCTAAATTTACATAATAGAGGAAGTAATGCTCTCATATATCAGTCTTCACAAATTCACAGGGCAAAGTTCACCAAACTTGAAAGCTGTTGTGCAACAAAATTTGCATGAGTTTGCGTTTACTGTCTTCCGCATTTGCATTATAAGTTGAAGTCAATGGAACAACAAGCATAGTTTGCCCACTTTTTAGGGTGCATTCAGGGGAAGCTTGTGTAGATGAAACTAGGGCTGGGCGATTAATCAAAAAGTAATCAAAATTCGGTATTCACAACCTATCGATCTAAATTTTCCAGGATGATTTTTTCAATTATTTTCCCTACATGTCACGTGATCCTGCTCTGTTAAAGGCTGATTTCTACCTCTGCAGCCACTTTGCAGCCACATTTGATCTCTGGTCAATTAGGACGATAGACTCATTTTTGAGATTTTGGGATGCTTTTCGTTTACGTTTATCATCAGGGTTTTGCGAGACGTTTTTCCGGATTCAAACCCAAGAGATTTTCACTGGCGTTAAGCTGAAGAGAATGCAAAATCACTCCTTGACATTAGATGGCGCTACACAACTATAAGCTATTGACACCAGCTTATAACACAGAAGAAGAGGAAGAGAGGAAGTTCACACGCTTGTTAAAGTTACTGGTGACTCGAACAAGCATGGATGGTAGCAGCTCCAGCTCTAGCGATGAAGAAATGATTATTGTTTACCAGTGCAATAAGCTGGTCCACATTCATATCACCTCTGGGCATCTTCTTCAAAGTGCGCTCGCATTGACAGTTTTGCACTTGAGCGTCTCCAAGTGCAGTTTACTGTAATTTTAGCAGCTTGTTGTGAACAAAAGTGCTAATCTGATTGGAGGAGAAGGTTTTGACGCGGCGTCAAAACAAAAAGACGAGCATGGTGTGCCCAATCACATTGGCACCCTTTATTTAGTCACGATGCATTAAACATTGACGGAAAACGCAAGCAAAAAGCGTCCCAGTATGCACAGGCCTTTACTTTGCACTACATTGACAATAATTGGAAGCTGCGCCAGATGACAAACAAAACTTGTCAGTGAACTATGAGAGCAAAAAAATTAAATACATAAATAAAATAATCATTCATTAATCGTAATCGAGTTAAAATGTTCAACTTTCTGATTCTAGGCCAAATCACCCAGCCCTAGATCGAAGTTATTGTACTGTAAAATACTTAATTTCACCAAATTCATCCTTAAATCAGACTTTCCGTCCACCAGCTTTTTTACTGACACACCACTGTCCTTTTATGATGGTGTTCATGTGCATTTTACTTGCAGATATGACCTATTTGATGTGACATGCCTGTTGTAGGATATTCCGAAGTGGTTGACCCCACCCCCCTTACCCTTAAATAAAAATGTCTGATTAAACAGACCTCTAAACATACTGTAAGTATTACCAAAATCAAGATTTACATCAGATATTGGCTTATATTACTCTGCTTATATTAGCTTTTATTACTGTACGTTTCCCATCGTTTATGGTTTCCAATTGTTCCTTTTAAATGTGTGTGTGTGAGAGAGAACTATCCTTATTTTGTACGGATGAGTAGGTGACAACAGTTTTTCCACTCCATTGGCTCTCATGGAGTAACGTCAGCTGTGTAGACGAAGCCATCTCCCCATAGTCCCTCCTGAAGGAAAACCCACACTGTGTGTTTTCTGATCCACACTGAAATAGGGCTGCCGGGGAGGAGGAAATATGGGTCGCCACAATAAAGCAATTATGTCCTTTGAATGTTTTAATGATTAATCGAGGGAGTTCATCGTCTGTCTTTTTCTTTTTTCAATCCCCCATTCCTCACCATTCTTGTACAACCTGGTTTCCACAGTAACGGCTTTGATTATGGAAATTGGGGAGACTGAAGACTATGATAATGTTCTGTCAGCTTGAGTTTATTTTTGAGCCCGATGTCACACCATCACACACTTCCTCTTTCTTTTGTTCCACCAAGAAGATGTTTATTTTGTCCTGACAGCTGCTCTCTAATGGGAGCGTGTCCCCTTTTATTTATTCATTCTGATGCTCATTGGTGTAGTCAGTGTTGGCTTGTCAATGTGCTGTCATTCCTGTGCCTTTCCCCTTCCTGTCCCTCTTCACATCATTAGAGTCATAGTACACGATCCTTGAAATGGTTCTCACAAAGCAGCTAATCATAAATGAATTTCTTCCTCATCAGTATAATGATAGGCAACATACAATAGCCCACTAATGCTGTAGAAGCAGCAGCCTTTCAATTCATTAATTGGGCGCTTTGTAACTGAAGTCGTTTTCCTCCTCCTCTTTTGACTTTCTACTTCCTGGTTTTGTCATCTTCAGACTGATGCATCCTGAGTTGGCTTACCACATATTTTCACCACTGTGTGGACACATTTTTATTGAATCAGAAAATAGGCATAAGACATATTCTTTAATTTATGACTTTGCCATGATGCAAGTTGCTCATATTAGAAAAAAGCGTGTCTATTAAAGGTAGGATTTGCCGTTTGCATAAATCTTTTATTTTTGATGGTTTTGATTCATACAATGCACTTCGATTAATTCAGTTGTTTATTTATTTATTTATTTTATTTTTTTTGTTATTGGTATCCTAGATCAGTGGTTCCCTTGGTGAATTCCAAAAGTCAAATATTTTTTTTTCAACTATTAGAATGACCATATTTTATCCATAACCCACAGCAGACAAAAAAAGTAGTTAATAGTTACATTAAAAACAACAACATGCAAATGAAAAGCTATCAGCCTTTCAATAATTTTTTCATAATAATGGTGTGTTTATGTTTGATTAACAACCCAGCAATAGTGTCAGATGCAGCAAATTGATTTTTATAGCACCAGGTTCAACTTTCTGACACATTTATGACAATTGAATACATTAAAAATAAATACAGGCCACAACTAAACATTGAGAATGATCTCTGAGTGAAGGTCTCCAAAATTAAACCACTTGTGCTGAAAGCGATGTGCCCACCAATCTCTTTATGTAAGGTTAATATTAAATTAAACAAATAAATAAGTGACTATAAAAATTATATGGTTGTTATACTGTTGCACTTTTTTGGGTTGTCAATATGCTCGTGTTAATATTGGCCTATTGTTGTGGTTGCAACCTTTATGTTGTATATTTATAACCAAGCTCACAGGCTGAAAACTTTAGGAACACCCGTTCTAGGTGGTCTCCTATTCAAATATCAGCCATACCCTGACCCTTCTTTGCTTCTGAGAACGGACTAGTTTGGGTGTGCTCAAAGTGACCTTAAACATTTAAGGTGCACTCCTTGAAAATAAATAATTTGGCCCACATCTTGCATTGAATAATAGACTGACACAACTCAGTAAATAGTTATAAGCAAGTAAAATAATAATGATAACCTATAGATAGAAGGTCAAGCAGGTGGCTTTGATGCCCACTAAAGGGTTAAGCCATAGTACCAAAGTACCAAAATGTACACATTGTGATTGACTTTATCAAACGGACGTCAACGAAGTAGGACTGCCACTCTGAGAGCAGGTGTGTTAAATATATTTTTAGGGCAAGCATCAAGAAATGCCATCCAGCATGCTTTAAGTACGGTAGGTATATTAACAACGTCATCGTAATACAACATCACACAGAATAAATAATTGTCAAGAACCAATAATATGCCAGACCAGCACCAAATCATTACAAACACACATTATCTCAATACACCACATCACCTTCCTCTTTAAGATAACCATAATAAAGATCAAACACCACATAAATACAATTCAACATTTGTTACTTAGTCTCTGAAATGTTGTGATAATTTAATAGTTTGTTTAGAAGGTCGTGAACCCTCTAAACTTGCAATCCAAGATCCCGGGGGTTTAGCTGGGTGTCCAGACTCAACTACGACAGTTTGGAATTTTTGTTAAACCTGAATTTTGTCTGCTTAAATCAGTCTCCTTTTTTTAAAAATTTGGTATCTCTGATGAGCTGTGCGAACTCAACTTATCAGTTTCTGAGGAAGAATCACATGGCCTCAGCTGATCGCCAACCATCTATACATAGTGCTTGGTAACGGATCACACACCTTATATGATACTGGTCTGGTCCACATTACCAAAACAAACATTTTTTTCAGACAAATTTACTCTTACAGATAAATTGTTTACCTAAGGAATAACAATGTGCATTAGCAAAATAAACATTGTAAATTTAGATTTCTTTAAATAAAACACCATTTTAAACCAACCTGGAGTATGTCCATAAAAGTGTAGTGTTGCAAAATGTAACTGCATATTAATGCTGTTTACATGGCAGATTTTCAGATTCATCCTAATTAATGGAGGCTAATTGTTCTGGGAATAGAGCCACATTGGTCACACTTTGTACTTTGTTTCAGTAAAGAATTCACTCTACAATGTTCATGTTGTGTATGCGTACTGTTTTTACCATTAGACCATTTTAGGAGATGTTCCCATTATTTTACGGTACACTGTCTTTGTATTGCATCACGTTTAAAGAGACTGCAAGCTCATGTAAAATAAGGGTTATTTTGCCATGGAAATAACAGGCATTTAGTAAAAGCCAAAAACACTCCCATGTCATAGGATCTTGAATGGTAGGGAAATTCAGCGTGCATCAAGGGAAATCTGACAGTTTGTTTTTTTTTCCCATCCTTGCAGTTTCCTCTACCTCTCCTGAAACTGTATCTCTTCCTCCCATTTCCTATTCTTTGCTTAAATAAAGAATCCATCTTTCATTTTAGGATTAGGTTATGTCTGGAATTAATAGAGTCCACCATGCTAAAATATCTTATAAAATGATAGACGGATCAAATTGAAGACCTGTGTCGTCTTTGACTAAAAGTGAGTTTCCTGAAAGTTTTCTAGTTTGGTTTCTCAGTTGGCCTGAAATTGCTGATCAGGTGCTCAGGTGCAGGGTCTCATCCTAGCCAGCTGTTCTTGCCTTTCTCCCAAGAGTCTTAGACCAATTCCTCTTGCATTGTGGGGCCTGGCTCTTCTCTATAGCTGGCTGCACACACTGGCTTCCTGTCAGCTCCCTTTTGCTTCCTGTTTGTTCTGATGAATGGATGGTTTCCTTCAAGCTGCCTCTGGTGACGCAAGTAGTGTACGCCATCCAACCCGCCTCCTGGAAACAACTGGTCCCTTTCAGATTTGTCTCTCTTTTTTTATTGTAGCACATAAAAGTTACAAAGACAATAGCAAAGCTCAGAGCTGCACAATGTTGGTTTGCACAAATGAACAATACAGTATGTGTGAATCCTTTACTATTACAAAATCCCACACACTGGCTTTGATACAAGCAGCTAATGCAGTTTGTTCGCAAAATACAATTCATTTATTTGATCCATATCAATAAAGTTAATAAAATTCTAATCAGCATTTTAAACGTGGCTAAATATTTTAATGAGCCACTGTATTTGAAAAGAAAATGATCTGGTAAGTTTGCAACGTAAGGTCATTCTGACAACGTAACCCTATATACATTTCTGGAGATCGCAAATTATGTAGCCAGAAATACTTATGACTGCATTTTGTCTTTAAAACGAACGCTACGGGGCAGTATGACATCGTTCATGTTTGCTCGTAACACGTTTACCTCTGTATGGATGGCTTTCCTGCTGTTACCAGTTTGTCCACTTATCTCGCCCTGTACGTTGGCGGACTTGAGACACAGAGAGGAGTTGACCACGACGGCGGGGTTCGAGTTTGGCAAAGAAAGGTTCCAGAATGCGGGTACGAGAACTACAGAAGCCAAAAATTAAAATAAACAAGTAAAAAACAGGATGAGAATGTGGTAAAATCTGAAAACGTTGTAAAAATCAGGTAAGGGCTTTTCTTTTTCTGGATTGCATTTTAAAACTGTCGGTTGGGTTTAGGGAAGTGGGTGTTTGGGTCAGTCAGTGCTTTTGAAAACACTATTGGTTGTTTTTAGGGAAGGAATTGCGTGGGTCAGTCGATCAGTCAGTCATTCAGTCAGTCAACAGTGCCCTCTGCTGGATTTATGCAAGAACAGCAGGCGTGAATTCACTTACGAGAGAAATTTGAAATCCCGAAAAGCATACACAGCGGCCTCTGGTGGATTCTTAAAAACAAAAACTGCAAAAAAAATGTAGCACCTGAAACTTATTTCACGAACTCCAGAATGTATATAGTGCTACGTTTTCAGAATGAGCCTGAGTTGTAAGTTTAGGTAAGATTGCAACATCCTTTGTCTAAGATTTAAATTTCTTAATAATTATCAAAGCTTTATCTACATGTCTTACAATATCTGCTGAAGGAAAATTCTTCTAGAGGGTTTACTAGAAAAGCTTAATATGACATAAAGGTCTACATGTGCAGTGATTTTTGGTTGAGTTTTTTTGTTATTGATAGATTCATTATTTTATATATACTCAGGAAAATATTTGAGAATGACCACTTTTAAAATCACTTAGTATTTTATTCATTTGGAAAATATACTGGCGAGGCAGTGGCACAGTAGGTAGTGCTGTCGCCTCACAGCAAGAAGGTCGCTGGGTCGCTGGTTCGAACCTCTGCTCAGTTGGCGTTTCTGTGTGGAGTTTGCATGTTCTCCCTGCCTTTGCGTGGGTTTCCTCCGGGTGCTCCGGTTTCCCCCACAGAAAAAAGACATGCAGTACAGGTGAATTGGGTAGGCTAAATTGTCCGCAGAGTGTGTGTGTGAATGTGTGTGTGGATGTTTCCCAGAGATGGGTTGTGTCTGGAAGGGTATCCGCTGTGTAAAAACTTGATGGATATGTTGGCGGTTCATTCCGCTGTGGCGACCCCGAACTAATAAAGGACTAAGCCGACAAGAAAATGAATGAATAAATGAATGAATTGAAAAATATACCCCGTGCCTGATATATTTAAAGCAAAGTTTTTTTATTATTTTTAAAAAGGAGCAGATTCGTAACCACACCCACCTGTTTTGTACCACTGATAGTTTAAATATGTTTAAGAGGTGAACTTTTCAGGACAGTTTTAATCTTTTGAAATAAATTCCTCTCCAACTAAGTTTTGGTCAGATTTTATTTCTTTGTTCAAATTCACTTTAAATATATATGCCTAGGAAGTGTATGGATGTTTCCTAATGATGGGTTACAGCTGGAAGGGCATCTGCTGCAGTTCATTCCGCTGTGGCGACGCCATATTAATAAATGGGCTAAGCTGAAAAGAAAGAAAATGAATGAATGAATGAATGAATGAATGAACATCATCAGGCCCATAAAAGTGGTAGTAGAAGCAAAAATTAATATTCTGTCTATTTGCTCATACATCAACCTGTATGGTTTTCTTTCATGATGCACAAAGGAAGATATTTTAAAAAATAGTTTTTTTGTAAATTAAATTAATAGAAAATTTAGCTCAAATCAACATTGTGGAAATCCTACTGTTGATTATGGTGAATTCAGTCCATATTGTCCATAAATTCACATTATTTTAAAAACAAAAACTTTTTTCAGTTTTTATATTCTTAGCAAAGTCTTTATAACACTCTTAAAAGTCGTTAACCAACTTTTGAATTAGATATACTTTCAGTTTGACAGGTTGAAACTTGTTGAGATGTTTGTCATCTGCTATGAAATGAGCGGCGGAAAACCAAAGCACATGAGGAGTGTAGTTCTGTGTCTTTAATTTACGAGTGTCTGAATGAGTGTTTGCCTGCTGGTGAAAACTTCAGACATCTACTTCCCAACTGTGTGAGAATGACTAATGTTAAAACAACAGACTTTCTGGGCTGTTTGTGTCTTGTTTCGCATTCACAACACTTTAACCACTTTCGTGTTCCCTTAGTGTGTTTCTTAAACTGGCAGAGGCTTTATTATAGTGCCACTATGAGCACTAATCTGGCCTTGTTCATCCCACGGCACCCCGGCGTTTGCGGACAGTAAGCACGGCCTCTGTTTTTAAGAACAGCAGTCTTACCGTCGACCTCCTGGTGATTTCGATCTCCTTGCTTTTAAAGCTTTGGCGACGAGCCTGGAGTTTGGAGCCTTTAGCCAGGCCTTGTAATGAAATATGACAGATTTGGGGTGGGGTTTTTCGGGGAGCCGACTGAGATGCTCTCAGGAAAATGAACAAAGTGACAGCTGGGATGAGGAGGGGAGGAGGATTGATTTGGCCTTGAAGAGACGACACCATCAGATTACTGATGCACACTGGCCATCAAACTGCAGTTCTAACAAGCACACATTAGATTACACAGCATTTTTCAGAGTACATGTGGCAATGATGACACTCAGTTTTGTTATTCAGATCTGTTATTCAGTTTATTTTAAAAACGCAGATAAGGTAGAAATAATGCATGTGTTTGATTGAAAGGCTATCCTACAGTAATAAGGATGTGTTTTACTGTCATAAAAATATACATAAACAAACACTCATACAAAATGCATAAATAATGTAAATAAAAAAATAAATGTCATCCTACACTCAAAAAATGAATGCTGCAGCTTGTTCAAACTACCTTTTTAAAATGAGCTAAAACAACAAAATTCTTGTGATTTCTTTGCTCAGTTTCTTTGTTTTATGTTCAGTCCATTTAAATTTGTAAACCCTTAAGTTACCTTAAGTGTTTTGTGTTGGGACAACATGAAGGAATTGTGTTGGTTCAACTACCTGGTTTTTAGTTCCCAACAACCTTTGAATGGGATTATGCAATCCCATGTATTAAGTGAGGGAAATGTTGACAATAAAAGTAATCTTAGATATTTAAAGTTAGTAGAAAGACCTGTTAGAGTTAATTCTTCACTTTAGTTTAAAGATATAAAAGATTTTCATGTAATGCTTAGAGTTTTGAGATTACCACCTTACAGAAGCACATGCTTTAGGTGTTGGCAGCTTAATTAGCAAAAATGCAGTTTGTTGCTTTACTCAGTGATCAATAACTGTCCTGAAATGAGTTTTTAGATCAGTCGCAATCAACTGTATATGGAACTCATAAACTATACTTTAAAATGTCTCTTTTTGTTTATTTAAGATAACTTCAAATAAAACTAAGAGACTTTGAAATGTATGACACATATTAGACATACATGATATTATCTGACCTTTGAGTTTAAGTTAAATAAAAATACAATTGGACTTAAACTTTTATTAGATTAAACCACATTGGACCAACTCAATTGCATTTAATGGCGTAATTTAAAAAAAAAAAAGTTGGTGCTAATCAAATTTATTTGATGTAAATCCTGCCCGCAATTACATTGAGTTCATCCAGTGAGGTTTTTTTGAGTGTTTGTTACTTTATAATAGTGTTTAAAAAAACATTTATGACAACATTAAATAAACTGTCTAACACATAAATGAGATTAGTAGTATTGACCTTATTCTTCAATGCGGCACTATGCTCATTTTTGCGATTGTTTTAGAAGATTCAGCTGCCTGTGGGAGAAATGACTAGGAAAAATAAACCCCAGAAAATGATCAAACTACTTGCTCTACAAACAAGTGTTTGGATGATTATACAGACAAAGCAGAATGATATAATCAGAAAATGTCAGTTTGCAACATCAAGCAGCAGAACTAGCTGTTGTTAACGTCTAAAACAAAAGGAAGTGAATGAAACCGGAAGTCTCGAGTCAAAAAGATTCAAATAGGTGCCCCGCTTATACCCAAAGAATAAGGTGAATACACTGTTAAAAATCTATGGTTCTACAAACTCGATCTATGTCTCAAACTCGATTCCTGGACGGCCGCAGATCTGCACAGTTTTGTTTCAACTCTAATCAAAATAGCTAATACATCTTATCAAGGTGTTCAAGTCTACAAAAGACTGTTAAACAGGTGTGAGTTGGAGGTGGTTGGAGCTAAACAGAGCCCATTTGAGTTTGAGACCATTGTTTTACACAATTCATTTAGGTTGTCCCAACCTAAAATGATTAAGTTTACATAATAATTTAAGTAGATTCAACATAGAACAATTAGGTTGTCCCAAAAACAACTTGTGATAACTTGATATGTGTTGTTTTAGCTCATTTTAAATAAGCAGTTTGAACAAGCAGCAAAAATCTTTTTTTTTTGAGTGTACTTTAAGTTAATAAAGTTGAAGTCAGAATTATTAGCCCCCCCCCCCCCCCCCCCCCCAAATTATTAGCCCCTCTGTTTATTTTTTTCCCCCAATTTCTGTTTAACGGAGGGAAGATATTTTTAACACATTTCTAAACATAATATTTTTAATAGTTAATTTCTAATAACTGATTTATTTTATCTTTGCCATGATGACAGTAAATAATATTTTACTAGATATTTTCATGACACTTCTATACAGTTTAAAGTGACATTTAAAGGCTTAACTAGGTTAATTAGGTTAACTAGGCAGGTTAGGGTAATTAGGCAAGTTATAATATAATGATGGTTTGTTGTGTAATCTGTTGAATAAAAGTTTAGCACAAAGTAGCTAAAAATTTTGACCTTATAATAGTTCTTAAAAAATGTAAAAACTGCTTTTATTCCAGCGAAGAAAAAACCCCCCAATAAAATAAAAATAAGACTTTCTCCAGAAAACAAATATATATATATATATATATATATATATATATATATATATATATATATATATATATATATATATATATATATATATATATATATATATATATATATCAGACACACTGTGAAAATTTTACATTTTAAACATAATTTGGGAAATATTTAAAAAAAGAAAAAAAAATCAAAGGGGGGTTAATAATTCTTACTTAAACTTTTAAAATTATATGTAGTTTATTTTTTTCTCTCTTTTGTTAGTCTCCCTCACTTGCCATTGATCCACAAGCAACACACAGTGTGTTTCTCTGGCCAAGATTATCTTTCAGTCCTTTGTCCAGTGCCAGCTTGTCGGTCAATCTGTTTTGCTCTCTCCTGCCCCACTCCTTTTCGTTTGCGACAGTATAATCAATAATGCATGGCTGTGTAATACCCTGACTGAGCAGATCTCTCTCAGCAGGTCGCTCTGATGATTGTTGTTTGGGGACCAGCAGGTATTACCCAACACTGTCCTGTAATGACGGTCCCGATGAGTGTTTGCCAGCAGCTGCGCCACCGTGTAGCCATGAAATTATATTATTATATAATGCTTGTTCAGCAAATGTGCACTCAAGGAGGCAGGAGTCACTGCTGTCTGATTACTTCAAGAGCGTTTAATCTTTCGTGTCACATTAATGTTTATGACATGCTCAACTAATGATCCTCAATCAAACCGGCCGCTAAACTCAAGGTCAGTCGTAGTTGTTCGTTTATTCAAAAGGAAAAACAAGCACTTTAGTACAAATAAATCACTGAAGTTGTTAGAATTACAGTGAAGTAGTAAATCTCGCACTCTCTCTGTATGTGTTATATATGTGTTGTTGATATAAAACATTGCATTTTCCTTTTTTTACAGTTTAACAAAGTGATTTTTATTGACATTTAAAGTAGCTTGAAACAATTTATTGTATAATAAATTTTGAATTAATTAATTTTGCCACTTTAATAGGTATACCTGTCCAACTGCTTAATGCAAATTTCGCATTAGCCAATCACATGGCAGCAACTCAGTATACAAAATTTTTTATTCACAAATCAGGCCATTTGTCAAGTTGACAAAGTTAGTTTAACCAAATACATTTTTATAACTAGTGCCCTGAATAATAATAAAAGCATCCATTTGAATCACACAGGCATTTGTTTCCTTGAGTTCTAAGGATTGCCACAGTTTCCCATTTTTTATATTTATATATGAGAGTATGTTTCTGGCCCAAGGACTGAGTGAATGTTTTCAAAGGACACACTTCACTTGAAGAGCTTTTGGTTAATTAATAATTCATAGTGCGCAACAAAAAAGAGTTCAGATCGGCTTCTGGAGGTGGACATGGAGCTAAAGAGAGTTTTAAGTACGCTATTTTGAGCAAGAATTTCAGTTTTTGTCTGTACATTTGCTCTTTCCTGCTTTGGTTTTTTTCACAGCAAGACACTACAAGTGAATTTAAAAATAAAAAATAAAAACACAACACCACACGTTATTCTCTGTTGATTAATTAAATTAAGAATCACAAATATATAGTTTATATGTTACCTAAAATAGCATGTTTAAAATACAAATACATAATCTATAAATTACATTTGTATTATTTTTCATTAATTGAAAAATGTTCACAAATATCTGAACATTGGATGTCCGCTTCAATATTTAGAAATATTTTTATAAAAAATATCAATAGCAGCCAGAAAAAGACATATTCACAGTTTTTTTTTTTTTTTGTAGAATAAAATGTATATAGTATACCAATATAATACCTTCAGTTAATGATCAAATCCCATTCCTAAAAACCCAAACTATAGACCATTTCAATGTGGTGATGTCATTGGCCCGTGAACATTTCCTGCTTGTTATCAAACTATTTCATAGCTGTAACAAGAGGCAATTCAATCATAACTTAATGTTAAAAAAGCCATCATAACATGAATTATTAATATGTGGCTCTTTTTGAATTAAGAATGTAACAGGAAATACGCTGGGACCGTTGTTTTTGTTTACATCCTTTAAAATGGTCTATAAAACTGTGAAGTTTGTTGTTTGTAAGTGCTGTTGAGCGACGCAGTGGCGCAGTTGGTAGTGCTTGGGTTGGGTTGGTTCAGTTGGGTCAGTTGGCGTTTCTGTGTGGAGTTTGCATGTTCTCCCTGCATTCGTGTGGGTTTCCTCCGGGTGCTCCGGTTTCCCCCACAGGCCAAAGACATGCAGTACAGGTGAATTGGGTAAGCTAAATTGTCCGTAGTGTATGAGTGTGTATGGATATTTCCCAGAGATGGGTTGCAGCTGGAAGGGCATCCGCTGTGTAGAAACATATGCTAGATAAGTTGGCGGTTCATTCCGCTGTGGCAACCCCAGATTAATAAAGAGACTAAGCCGAAAAGAAAATAAATAAATAAATGATTTAAATTTTTAAAAAAAGTTGAAATTGATAATTTAGTGCTGGAGACAAAAATATGATAATATATAAATGCAATATATAAATATATTACATTTATATGAATTTGAATGTATAGACAAAAATGATTAAGCTTGACAGGAGATGAGACATCGAAATGTGTTTTTTGGACATTAGACTATAAAGACCAAAATTGACATTTAACTTGAAATTGAACTGTGTTTTTGCCTGTAGTGTGCCACTTTAAGGATTTTGTAGAGCAGCAGGATGGCCAGAGAATTGGTAGCACAGCATTTCTCAGGCTTTTAGGAAACATTTTATGAGCCCTTGAGACAAATTCACAACATCTGACTTGAGTTTCCTTGTGAATGTGGTTAGATTATACTGTGTCATTTTTTTCTCTACATATAGAGGAGTGACTATCACTTTTAATAAGTCATATGCTTGTTCTAGCTTGTATTGCATTTAGCAGAAACTGTTTAAATTATACTTGTAGATTATGTTTGACTTATCTAGTATAGTCTTGCTACTTGTCATTAGATCCATGCCTAATTTTTATAGTCTGAAATGGTTCCCTGTTGGTTCATGTCCTTCACTTAACATTTTGTCAAGGCCTGGCAGAGACGGTTTGGTTTGCACATAGACATGAATAAACACATACTGCTACAATAAGTTGAGCGTCACTCTATTACTGTAATTTAGATTGATGTGAATCAGCCAAAAATGAGCTATACAGCACATTTATAGATAAATGCTAGTTATCATTCTCCTTTTGCATGATTTAATGAATTACTTCTACTGTGATGAATAGAAAATGTCAAATGTAAAGCAATTGAGATATAATTAGGATTTCTAACCAGTATTTTGAGAGCAGAATGAAAGAATGTTTAGTTTGTTTGTTTATTAGATGTTTTGTTTTATAGTATTTTTAATATACTAATTTGTTTTATTGTACACATTTTTATTATTAATGATTTATTTTTAATTTTTTTATGTATTGTTTTATTATTTTATAACTTTAGTTTTATTTATTAAGTCTTTTTATTTTAATACAATTTTGTTAAATTATTATTTTATATTCATTTTCAATTATTATTAATTTATAACAAAAATAATAATATTTATAAATATTTTATTATTATTATTATTTCTATTTATTTGACTTGATATTTAGTGTTTAATATGTATTTATATCTATTTTTTATATTTATTCATTGGTATATATTTTTTATTTAATACTATTAGTTTTTGCTATTTATTTTTTATTTAATACTTATTTTGAGGCATTTAGTTTGTATTTTACTCATAAATTCGTTATATTTTGTTTTATTTTTTTATTAATTAATTAAATTTTCAATGTTTGTATTTTAAAAAATGCTGTACATTTTGTTTTTATTTTCATTTATATTTCATTTTTTTCTTTCACAATTTGAAAAGCCAATGTACTTAATTTACCCTTTTTTTTTCATTTTAAAGTATTCCCATTCAAACATCAAAACACACATTCCTTTGTGTCAACACGTTCATCTCAGTAAATATCAAACACTAAGCTGATAACTGCACTATTAAGTCCATGAATGCTTGATGCCTGCCTGTGTCACTGACCCTACTCTGCCTGTGCGTGTTTGTAGACGCTTTGCTTTTTTACTAAAATTACAGGGCTTCTTTAAAGAGCTTCGGCATTTCGATGCGTCACCAGTCCCATTTCCTCCTACCATCATAAATTATACAGAGGGCAGAAAATTACACGTGTCATTGGTACTGACACATGTTGGCATGTCAGAAAGAAGGCCTGGGTAGTTATTTAAGCAGACTTAAGAAAAAATAAAATCATCTCAGCGAGTCACATGAAGTGAGTAAAGCCCATACAGTTGGTACTGGAGTGACTTTGTTGTGTTTGACTCTGTGGATGTGGAAATCCCACTTCTGTGTGATGTCAGACTGAAAGTGTGCTCTCAGCGCAAAAGCACAATAGAGTCGGGACAGTTGGGTTTCATCGCCCCGAGACTGTCAGACCCGCACCGGGCTTCTCTCTCTGGGATAGTTAGTACATATGGAGGCAAAAGTCATCCGATTTCTCTATAGCAGGAAATGCAAAGGTACTGTTGATTCTCAGTTTGTTTGTTTTTGATCACCCGTAACACTGGTTTGACTGCTAACTCAAGACTTGGCATTAAAACATCAAATGTAATGTGATCTTGGAGCTGTAAACAATCATAACTGATGGTTAAGTATTATTGTGAAGCAATATTTAATGTTTTTGATTCCGGTATGTTTTATAATGTCATATATTCCTGTGATTCTAAGATTAGTTTAGTCTTAAGTGTTACACGATCTTTTAGAAATCATTATAATATGTTAATTTGCTGTTCTGTTATGATAATTTATTATTGGTACTTGATTATTAATGATGACTTTTAAAATTATACATTTTTGTTTCCTGTTTCATAGCTCTGTGGAAACTGATACAGTTTACTTTTTTTTTTTTTTTCCAGTGAATAGAAAGTTCAGAAATACACTATTTATCTGACATTTAAATGTCTTTTCTGTCAATATAGAGGAATTTAAAGTGGCGTTAATGAACAAAAGTACATTCTTTAATTGTACCTTTGAGTGATAGTGGATCAGTTTCCATCCAATTTTTAAAATAAAAATAAAAATATGTTTCTTGAGCTCAAATGATCATATTATAATCATTTCTGAAGGAGCATGTTTCACTAATAATACTGAAAATTCTTTTTTAAATTACAGGAATTAATTATATTTTAAATAATGCGGAGCAAAATTAAATCCAGTCCAAAATAAAAGATTGTTTTGGCATAATATGAGTGTGTGTGTGTGTGTGTGTGTGTGTGTGTGTGTGTGTGTGTGTGTGTGTGTGTGTGTGTGTGTGTGTGTGTGTGTGTGTGTGTGTCAGTGTGTGTGTCAGTGTGTGTGTGTGTGATATGTATATTTATTATGTATATAAAAAATACGCACTTGCATGCATACATTTAAGAAAAGTTGGTTTAAATTTAGTTATAAAATGTATTAGTATATTATACAAATTATTTTAAATATCTATGTAACAAAATTGTTTTGTATAACTTTTTTATGTATGGGGTTTATAAAATATATAAAATGAATAACCACACATAACCGTTTATACTGTATTTCGGATCAAATAAATACATTAATGATGAGCTGAATGAGCTGAGCTTTTAAAACGTTTTTATTAAAATCGTACTGTTCTGAAACTTTTGAGCAATAATGCACTGTAAATGCTGCTTGAGGGAAGGTTTCTGTATTGCTGCCACAAATCATACAAAATTAAATGGCTCTGCTAAATTTCATATTTTTTTATTTTAATTGGCACTTTAGTATGCAGGAAAAGTAGGTGCATCCATAGATCCAATGTTCCCAAAGGGCTCACGTAAACATTATAATTCAATATTTCAATAGGCTGTCGGGGTAGAGGAGAGTAAATTAATTTGGAGACATGCTTGAGTGCTCGATGGATGTTGGGCAGAGAGAAAGAGAGATGCAGCGGACATGAAGAGTGATTAGCTTGGATAAATGTGTGTGTGTCTGAGTGTGTGACGGACCTCGGTTTAAAACATCTCCTGACCATATCTGTGTGTTGTTGTGCAAGTTTGTGGTAATAAATGAATTTATGAAAACTTGTAAAACTTGCTCTTTTTTGCATAGAAGACTGAAATGTCTCGCTGACAGCTATTTTTGTCTTTGTTTTGGGGAACGAGGAACTAGGCTCAAGCAGCATAGACAGGATTGTGAAATGAGGATAAAGTTTTTTTTCTAACTAGATCACAGAATGATCATGATGTTTAATGTAAAATGAGTTTCCATTGCATAATAATAGAAAAAAACAGACTTCTGCAGAATTCCTGCATTTGCTAAGTGTGCCTTGAAATGCACTTTGACTCATAGAGGAGATTTACCAGCTGTTTCTCTTCTTCTCTTTTTATTTTGTGCAATTTCTAAAGAAAATCATTTCCCACATTAAGAGGAATACATTAACTGCTTTGATTTCAAATTACAGGAAAATCTTTGACACTTACTGATCACATTTTGGGGACTTAAAATGAGGCATACTTGATTTATGATAGAAAATTGTAACTTAGGATAAAGACACACGAGTTATAAGGAATCATCACATATGACCCTTGCTGATTGTATATTTTATGGTTTTTGGAACCATTTAGTAGATGTATGTTGTTTCAATATGTTTGGGGAAGATAATAATAACAAGCTAAAACCTTAAACAGATATTTAAAAAAAAAAAAATTTTCATTAATTTTAAAACTATAATAGTGACAACTTAAATAAATATAACTATATTATTTTAATCAGTCAAATAATAATAAATGTTTCTTGAGCACCAAATTAGCATATTGAAATAACTTCTCACTCAAGAACATTTAAGACACTGGAGTAATGGTCTGCAAAATTCAGCTTTTCCAACAATTATGAAGTGTAGATTTTGACAATGAACATCTAATGTGCTAGTTTTGCAAAACTCTCAAATGATTCTAAGCACCTTTATCCACCATATCCACGTTGAAGTATTGTAATAACTCAGTGTCTTCTTCTCCTTTTGTGATTGGCAGAGATCCGAGCTCAGTTGGTGGAACAGCTTAAGTGTTTGGACCAGCAATGTGAGCTCCGTGTGCAGCTCCTGCAAGACCTGCAGGACTTCTTCCGCAAGAAGGCAGAGATTGAGATGGACTACTCCCGCAACCTAGAGAAACTAGCTGAGAGGTTCCTGGCAAAGACACGCTACACAAAAGACCCTCAATTCAAGTAAGAGAGCCTTTGTGTTGGTACATTACAGCAGCTGTGCTTCCATCCAGCTATTTGAATGCACATTTTAGGGTATTGCATTAAAAGAAACACTCAGTGGAAACTGCAAGATGCACGTGAATGCAAAAAATATGCATAATAATCAGAATCTGAATTGCCAGGTATGTTTACACAGACGTGAAATTTGTTTTCATGACAGAAATTTCCACAGTGCAACTAATTGACAGTGACTGTGCAAATACACAAATAAAAAATGAATAATAATAATAAAATGAGATTATGTACAAATAAATTAAGTGCAAATAGTTTTTTATTATTTGTTTAAACTTACCAGGTTCTGCTGGTTGCAGTGTTCCGAATTTGCTTGTCAATCTTAAGCCAATTGTAATGATTTGTTTTGGTTCAATTTGAAATTTTTCTAACTAATTGCAAGAGCCCGGGGCACCAGAGTGATGGGTCCGACTTGGCCCTAGTCCACAAATTGAATGTTAACTATGTGTGTTATTGTTTATATAAAGAAATTGGTCTATGTGTGCATAAATAGATGCATATTTATGCATTCAAATTTGTAATTAGTTAAAAGGATATGCACATAAACTTAGATCCCACCTTTTGATGTCCAAACATAGACGTCATGGCTAAAACAAGGCTAAATTTGATGTCAAAATGTAATAGATGTCTAATAACAGTCCAAAAATAGACTAGTCATCAAGTAGACAGGAATGAATATATTCTGTCTAATCTGTCTATTGTATGACTAGTCTAGTTCTGGACTATTATTAGACGTCTATTCGATTTTCACTGACAGTAAAATTTAGCCTAGTTTTAGCAAAGACTAGGTGTCTAGGTTTGGATGTATTTTAGATGTCTTTTGAACAAACAAAAATATTTAGATGTCTTTTAAACAAAAAAAAAAAATGGGATTGGCAAAGAAATTCCTTAATTTACATCAAAATATTCATGTGTTTTTGCTTCAAGAGATAATGTGATTGGATAACCAGACTAACCATTGTCAATTAATTTCATCTCACACCATCCTATTTGTGGGATAAAAGTGAAAGTCCATCCTCTGATTGATTTTGTAAAGCTACCTTCCAAAACACAATCATCTTCTCAAACATCAGACACTGCCTCCAAACAAAAGACAGCATGACAGAGATTGTCTGCTACTCTGTGTATTTAATATGGAAAGATATAACTGTTTTCTCAATTTACAAAAACAGTCATTTGTATTATTCTTGGATCATGCTGTAACCACAAGGGAGTCGAGTGACAACGAAATGAGGATCCTTAAGCAGGTTTTATGAAAAATTGTGGTCAGACAGGCAATAATCAAAAACAGGCACAAAGCGGTAAAAACAAGGAAATCCGGAGGCATCGTCAGGTAACAAACAGATGGTCAATACAGGTGGCAGACAGGGTAAACGATAAAACAAAGCAAGGGTCAAAGCACATGGAAACTATATCAGGGAATGCTTTGTAATGTTAAAGGGTGTTAACCAAACAAGACTCAGACATGTGAGTGTCAAAGCAAGCTGTATATATGTGAGTGTAACGAGTACATGAGGAGCATCAGCTGTGTGAGTGTAATCAATGAAGACTTGGAGTAGGTGTGTATGTGTGGTGCATGACAGGACTTGTGGTTCATATGGAGACAGAGTTGTAGTCATTGGGAATGTTCTCCAGCGATCTATGAGGGTTAGATTGTTGGTGATCGTGACACATGCTAGTTTCCCAGGAAGTGGGATTTTTTATACACTGGAACACATGAGACTGAACCATCGAATTTTATTCAATTTATATATTTTTGCATATAAAGTAAATGTGCTACTTAAGATTGAAATATCACTTGACCCAAGTCTTTACCTGGCTGTTGTTTAAAATGTGTGTGTTTATCCAGTATCTCTTTTGATTACATAAGAGCTGTTTGCAGTGAAAGTTAAGACGACTGAGTAAACTCTCCCAACAGTCATCTGATATCCAGTCAACACTACCTTTTAGGCCTTTTCGAAATAAATTAATTAAAATATTCAGTGACGGCTCATATTTTTATTAAAAAGGCGTAAACAGTGTCTCTTTGTTTTTACATATGATGATGACGATGAACCATGTAAATACAGTAAGTCTTTTGAGGCTTTCACAAGACCCTGCTGTTATATAAGAAGCTTGAGATAACAGTGGGGATTTTGATCATGGAATAAAGTCAAGCATTTTCTTCGAAGTCCTTGGTTCTGCTCCAGTGACCCATATTTGATCCTAATACTGTGGCGGTTAGAGTTATTATACGGTATTACAAAGAAACAGCTGGTGTAACATTGAAAGGAGAGTTTGTAAAAAAGAAAATTGGCTGTTTATTAATTCACCGTCAGGCCATCCAAGATGTGGGTGGCTTTTTCTTTTTCTTCTTAAGTAGGCTAATAAGGAAGAAACTGTAGTCATTGGTGTTCATAAAATGCAGGCAAAATTAAATCTGGAAACAAGAAGCTTGAATGCCAGAAATAAATATTCCAGTATAAGATTCTGACAGTATGATAAATGATTACTATGATATGATTACTGCTTTAAAATATATATATAATTTTAAATGTCTGGGTAAAAAAGCAATTTTTGCCCAATTGAACACAATATATAATAAACATTTAAATACTTTGGAACAGCAAGCATGTTTGGCTAAATCATTAAAATAAATCATTGACTTCTGCCATCTTCATTAGATTCAAAAACACAGAATTCTTTACAACTTAAAAAGGCATCTTTGGATAGCTTTCTGTTCTGTGGATATAAAGTTAGCCACTGCACCATTCAGGTCTATAGCAGGCTTGGATGTAGATGCATAAGAGGTTTGTTTTTTAAATGTTTGCTGTATTGTTGGCTCACACCAGTAGCTTTTAATGTTGAGGGTCCTTTTCTCCTGGTGCAGCCGATTCGAATGTTATCCCTTGATTAAATGGGCATTATCAGTGATTATCAGATGATAGATATGGGCCAGTAGGGGCCTTCTGCGCCTACTAGTAGACTCAGAAGGCTGTAATCATCCATCCGAGAAGTGAACGAGAATTATTTATATTATTTAATAAATTTCCCAATAATTGTAATTTAAACCCAATTGGCTCAGTAATATAAAAACAGATCTGGATCTGGAGTCTTTTCTATAAGTATAGCTGATTAACCATGTGGAGCCTTCTTAGCCTACTAGTAGACGCAGAAGGCCCCTACTGGCCCAAATCTATCAGCTGAAATCCACTAATAACACCCATTCATTGGAATGATAACATTTGAATCGGGTGGCTGGAGATACAGTTGTTGCTCTAAAAAACTACACGTAAAACAACAAGAAGGTAACCAATAAAAAACACATAAAAAACAAACATATACCTTAGGACCGATATAACAGAAAATTATAAAAGCAGTTTTAAAACCTTGACTTTTCCAAACCGCGGTAAACCTTGAACCAGTTATCATCCCATGCCTATTGCTAGACTACTGATAACAAAGGTGATGGTTATAACGTAATCTTGTAAAAATCAGTTTCTGAATGCACCTCGCAGGCACACAGCATCATAAAATGTTAGTATTAGGCTAGATTTAGATCGTGACGTCAAGTGACCAGAATTCAATGTCTAGCCAGGATCTAAGAACAACGTTATTTTGACATCCAATAACGACGTTGATATTTGGTTGATTTTAGGTTGTGTTAGAAAGTGACCAAAATCCAGCGTCTGATGTCATAGTGGTAACATCCACACAACGTCAAGGTGGAACATGATTAGACGTTGATAATTGGTTGATTTTAGGTTGTTTTTAGGCTGGACATTGACAGTGGCCTGACGTTGGGTTCTGACGTCAACCCGATTTTCATTTCTAAACAAAATTCATTATCCCCATGACGTGGGGGTGTGTTGCGGTACAACGTTAATATGTCGTCATGTTGGCGTCTTGTCCCTGCAGGGTATAGTCAGAAACATCATGTTTTAATTTAGTGTTGCCTGTAAGTTATGTTTTGCCAGCAACTCAACTTAATGTTTTTCCACTTTCATTTATATGAATCACCATGGCTCTCAGTTTTAACTTAAAATCTTCTTGCAAGAAAAAAATGTTGCATACGTCTTGAATAATCAGAGGGCGAGTAAATTAACAGCTTTTTTTTTTTAAATTTTGGTGGGACTATCCCTTGAAGGACAAAAAACTCAAAGTGAAATCTTAATATTATTTTTATACTTAGCTTCACTTCGAATACTTTTACCAAGCATTTTAAAGCTTTGCTCTATAGAAAAGCAAGTGGCAATTACGCTGAAGACCAGGAATTAAACGAATGCAAGTTTTCCGATACTCACCAGTGAGCTATGAGAATGCTACAGTCTCACGGCAGTCATTATGACAGGATATGCTGTGAAAGAGCCTATTAATCAGTGTTATATACTGTCTAAGCGGATCTCTGTGGTTAGATGCCTGGATACTGTTGAATTCAGTTTGATCTTTTGAAGAAGTGGTTACTTCATTCTCGAAGAACAACAAAAGCCTAAAAGACCAACAGTCTCAAGTTTTGCAAAACCGGTAGTAGTTTTATCAATTAAAGCAGTATGTGATGAGAACATTTATGACACTAACTAGCGATGCACCAAAATGAAAATTCCAAGTAAAAAGCCAAAATGTAGGATGTACAAAAAAAAGCTGTTTCGGTATGTTTCTGAAATATTTTGTCCACAATAACTATGTTTTGATCAACCGATTTTTATGTGTATTTTGGACTTTTGCCTAAAAAAATTCTTAAAGAAAAATTGAGGGTGTTCAGAAACTTTAAAAAGTAAGGTTTTATCACATAAGAATAGATGCCAATAAACTACAATGCAAACACATTTACAGAATACATTTCAACAGGTCATATGATAACAAAAATGGCAGAAAATTACAGGTATATGCATGGACAAAGAGGTCTGAATGTTTTTAAATGTAATATATGTGTTGTAATATATGTATATGCAAAAAAGTAATGACAATTTGTCGGTCATCAAAATATTCTTGAACATCCTCACGTCTCATACCTCCAAAAACCAGTTATTATGTTTATTACATTTCATATTTCTCTTCTGAGGCCAAAGTAATATATTCATTCATTTTCTTGTCGGCTTAGTCCATTTATTAATCTGGGGTCGCCACAGCGTAATGAACCGCCAACTTATCCAGCAAGTTTTTATGCAGCGGATGCCCTTCCAGCCGCAACCCATCTCTGGGAAACATCCACACACACACTCATACAGTACGGACAATTTAGCCTACCCAATTCACCTGTACTGCATGTCTTTGGACTGTGGGGGAAACCGGAGCACCCAGAGGAAACCCAAGCGAAGGCAGGGAGAACATGCAAACTCCACACAGAAATGCCAACTGGGCTGAGGTTTGAACCAGCGACCCAGCGACCTTTTTGCTGTGAGGCGACAGCACTACCTACTGCGCCACTGCCTCGCCCCCTAAAGTAATATATTATATAAGATAAATGTCCACAGTGGCTTTTTCTACTAAAGCAAATAACATTTTTCTTTCGATTTTCTGCAATAATATATCAGTAAGTGATTATTCGGTTCTCTTTGATTCATTGGATGGAAACATTGCTTTATTCACAAATGTTTTATGCAATATTCGAGTTTTTGTTCAATTTAACTAGCATTATTGAATGGAAACATGGCTATCGACAGGTTTTCCAATCACTGAGTTAGCAAAACTTTTGTTTATACTAACATTTAACAAGGCTCTTTTGTAACTCACATTGGTTTATTGTTATGGTGACACATTGCTTGCTGTGTCAATAGGTTGGACAGGATTTCAGTTGTTTTCCAGGGTCTAGTGCGGTTACCTTGACGGGTTTTCTTTTTTGGCTGTTTTGCCCCAGGCACTGTTTTGACATCGGGAATATCCAGTACTTGAACTTTTCTTTCTTTCATCTTCCAACTTGTTATGTGCTTCACTTTGTTCCCTTTTTTTACCTTCTGTGTTTTCACATCGGGGTGCTCTTTGTATTTTAACTTGACTCTTTGGCTTTCAATATGACGGCTAGAAATGCTGAAGGCTTTAAGTCTGGGAAAGTCAACATATGGCTCTCTGACAGCTCGGAACAATCGATAGTTAGCACACTTGTTTTGTGTGACAACTATGTGCCCTACCAGAGCACAGTTCAGACCTTCACGTGGATCTGTTTCGAATTATCATCATGCTGTAGCGAAACGGTTGGATATATATCAAAACATATTCTTCATTCACGGACAAAAAATATATAATCTGATATATTTATAAAAATATATAATTAAAAATAAAACAGTTATATAATAAAAGTTCTTTAAGTCATTATTACTATTATTATTTTGTTATTTTGCATTATTTTGTGGGAAGTCGATTAAATCTAAATTTAGAAATAATGACATTCATGGGTAATACAAATGATAATTTTATTTGAACTGGTATAGTAATATATATATATATATATATATATATATATATATATATATATATATATATATATATATATACATATATATACATACATATATATATATATATAAATAAATCAATGATTTGGATGAATATGCATGGACGAATGGACAATGATACATACATACATCTTTGTTTTTCTTATTTTTAGCTAAGTTTTGTTATTAGCATTCTCCATTATTATTTTATTTTTTTGCCTGCATTTCCTCTCTGTCTACTCATTCTCTTTCATTTTCATCTCCTGATTTGAATGTAGCATTACTTTTCTCCTAAGTTAGGCCTGCATTGCACCATGTTATTCTCTAAATATCACCTCATGTCTCCAAGTCTGCAGTAACCCCTGGCTGCCCTCACACCAGCGACCCCCTGCTGATTTTCTAATCACCCGTCATCTCATTCTGTCCTAATACCATACCCTGTACTCCACGGGTCCCCTGAGCCCCTGGAATCCAGCTCCAACATCTGCATGTTTAACAGGCAAAGGCCACATCTGGGGCGATGATGCCATGATGGAATGTGAGGTATTTTCCGGTCCCGCGCCTCTAGAAGAATTTAGTTGTCAATGAGGCCCCAACTTTCAAACTGATGGGCATCTGTAGGGATGGTTTGGAGACCCCTCATGCACTGCTGATTTTCTTGAAGGCAAAGTTCAGATCAGTGCCTTTTATTCTACCAAGCAAGGGTCAAAAGAATCCTCTATGTGTGGTATGACAGTGTGCGTCATTTGTTCTGCAGCAGGCCTGATGACGGGTCTTTCTGCAATGAAAGGACAGCATGGTTAAAAAAACATGCGGTCTGGAATGATAACACACCATGGTACTGACCTAATTTCTAGCATGCCTGATTTTCTACAAATGGTCTGAGTTGATACAAAGAACCAACTGAAACTGACCACAACGTCTGTACTCATGACAAATAAGAAGGGTGGTGGTCACAGTGGTGCCATAGAGGAGCGCTGATGTGTCACATGCTCTGCTGATTCACTACAACTCAGTTCTCAACTCTTACCCTTAAAAATGTTGAGATGACTAGTGGTTTCACTTTATCCTTTTTCAAATTTGTCATGGTATTAGCTCACTTCTCAAAAACCACTGGTGCTTGTGTGCCTTTCCAGTGTCTTATGGCAGTGACCAGTCATGCACCTGGATGTTGACATTTCTTTGGTTTAGCTCCAACCTTTTTATATACATATATATTCATTTTCCTTCGGTTAGTCCCATTATTCCTCAGAGGTCGCCACATCGGAATGAAACTCCAACTTATCGCAGCATATGTTTTACACAGCAGATGCCCTTCCAGCTGCAACCCAGTACTAGGAAACACCCAAACACTCTCACTTCTCTGTAGAGAGAAAGTATGGGTAGCAGATAGAAAGAAACAGGATTGGCAAGGAACCTTGAGAACTCTCGAATTATCGATTTTGGGTCACTTTTAGGCATGTTAACCATTAGGATGACGGTACCAACTAGCTTCAACCTTTAATTCAAAACACCTCCCTGGAAGTTTTCATCTGTTCATTCACTATTCCTTATTCCACTATTGAAATTAGGGGTGCTTTCACACTTGTTTCAATTTCCTGGACCATACCCAAGTTCAATTGTCCGCCCTTGTCACCTTCTTGGTTGGTTTGTGTTCACACTGTCTTTTTTCCTTCTGAACCCTGGTGCACTTGCGTCACGAGCTGATGCTGTGTGTACCAAAACCAAAAGCAAACCAGAACCACCAAAATAGAAAGACGTACACACTGCATGGTCATTCTGTTTTTACTAAATCTTTTGGATCTGGTAACATACAGAATGTGACTCGCGCCTGGCGCAAAAATATAATAAACGTTCAGAACATAACACAATGTCTGCAGAATCTGTTTTTGGAGGAGACAAGCAGACCTTATCACTGTGCTTGGCAAGCTCAAACTGGACCAGAGTTCACGTGAACCGTACCCCAGACCATCTCTTTCAGACAGACTTGGGTACAGTTCGTGAGTGCGCACCCAAGTTCAGAAGACACGTTCATACTAGCTAAACATACCAAACTCTGACATCAAACCAACTCAGGTACGGACCAAAAGTGCTAGTGTGAAAGCACCCTAAGTCAATGAAAAAGTGTGCAAACTTGGTGACAGGTGCACCAGATGTACTATTGAAGCCATCTTCAGGATGTGAGAATCATTTTGTTGCATCCCTTAAGTTGAGGTCACATTACTGTTGCCTGGCCAAATTAATTTTTTAATTGTTGCCAAAATTCCAACATATGGTTGCCCACAAGTTTTGCTCATTTTTAAAGGATCACATGAATGTTCTGCACTAACCAACAAACAACTGCTTTTTTTAAAAGTGATATCTATGTGTAGGACTTCAATAATGCTTTATACGTCTTTACGCTATTGAAAATTGACCAGTTGTGAACAAACCTGTTCCTGGAAGCCAACTATCCTGCAGAAATCAGCTTAAAATTAAACACACATAAACCACCTAAGTCAAATTCGGTAGAAACTTCCTGGTATGTGCTGCACATGGTTGGAACTAGACTCTCCAGACCTGTGGCCCCTCTGGATCAGTAATGGACACCCCTGCTGTATACAATATAATTTTGGGGGGATTTAATGTAAATGGATCTTTACAGTGCACTTGATAATGTCCACTCTGGTTTTGGAAAATGTATTTCCTCATAAATAATGCATAATATAATGGTTCTAGTATAATTTGGTTTGGAGCAAAACTCAGCAGTAAGGTGGCCCACCAAAAGCACAGTTGGACACCCGAGTGAGTGCAATGACCAATGAACTTTGCCCATATTATGCTTTCATATACGAGTGTTGTAATATTTCCAGTTCTCAAGTGTCACCATACCCCTCGAGCCATTTCTGGAGCTCTAGAGGAAGTGAGCCTGTCTGGTCTGGTGTGTTTGCCTTTACTTTATAAGTGTGTGACACTAAAGGAAAGCAGGCAAGGCAAGTTTCATTTCCTCTCCATTCTGCTAGCTTGACTGATGTCTTCCCAGAATCATGTCTGGACAGAAACCAAGACCTTGTAAAATACTTCTCACCAAAGTGGAGAATTTCCCTTAACACCTTCTTATGTACCTCCCAAATAAGGCTGGGTGAATAAATCAGATATCCTTCATGGTTTATAGTGTACTGTAATGTTAGCATGTTGCTAACATCTGTGTGTGTATTGTTTTGAGCATGTGTTAAAGTTATATATATGCATCAATATGTTTTTTTTTTTCAGTTATGATCTTCAAAAATCTTCTCATGGTCCATGCTTGTGTTCTAGATTTGATTTGTATTGTGTAGTTATATCCTCAGTCAATTCCCGTCATTTCAGTTCCACCAAATGTCACAAATTCCTTCATATTCATCATCTTTTATCATTCTTCACATACCGCAGTGTCATATACTGTATGCTACCTAAGAATTAGCCCTTCTTGGCTTTGCAGAGCGTTCTTTTTCTGAAAGACTAGCTCTGTCTGTGATGACCTTGCTGTTAATTGGGCAATTCCTCCACTCATGTGACCTCAGCTTTTTCATGGCCTTCCAGAATTGACCCGGAGCTCCCTCGTCTGAATGGCCATTTAGGAACCCTTTCCGTCAGCCAAGGGGCCATGCTAATCTCATCAACATCCCTTTGTTCTTTTCTCAAGAGGAACTGTGATTCTCCTAGGACTCCGTCTTATGTGGTTAAGCATGTGTTTTGCTTCTTTGCATATGAAAAAGTAAACTAGTGTGTTCAGGAGATCTTAGGATGTTTCTCAGGGCTGTCAGTGGCTCGGTTTGGTCAACAGTTATTTCAGAATTTCCAAAATTTTAAAAATGTGATTTAGTTGAGTATTCTTTTGTTTTTGCAGTAGCATTGCAAGATGTGTTCACACCATTTTTGGCTCACATACCTATGGTTTACCATTAGAAACTCACCTTCTTTAAACCCTTGTTGTGCAAGACCTTTATTTTTTTGCTTCGCTTTTCACTACATGCTCGAACCAGTTTTGTTCCTCTTGGATCCCCAAGTGTTACTATATACCAACATGCTGTGGGATCGTTGGCAGAGTAACATCAAGATCTAATTCCACTCTTTACCTCAGCCGTAGCCTCCAAACATCCAAATGCAATTATTTCTGCTACACTTCTTAACCACAGTTGTTTAGATGGGGGAAAAGGGTGTATGGGAAAGTTGCTAGAGTGAAAGTTATTGGTAAGTGTGGTGTGCACACCTAAACGCTTTGAACATGCTTGGAATGTTTAGTTACATTGGCAGTTGAATTGTGATTGTTAAAGTGTTGTTTGAAGTTAGTATGTTTTAAGATGAGCTGCTCTGCTATTCGTTCCCTAATTAGTAAGCAACCTTCCAAGGTACAATTCTAAAATATAATTATGTAATTCTCAGTTGCTTGCCTTTTTGATCTACAGAAATACCTTTGACTGGCTGATGACAATAGTTTGGTTTATTTGATTCTAATCCTATCATCAGAGGAGTTACATAAGCACAGATGAAGTGAAACATGTCCAGTCCATTCCACAATGTTGACAGATGTTGAGCAGGGGGACAGGCTGTGATGTACCTCCATAGAGCCCCCCGCTGTGTTCTGAATGTTGGCTGATTTCCACTCTCTTTGAACTAGCAGGGAGGAGTGTCTGTCTGAAGTCTTGTCGGCAGGCAAAGCCAGAGGGAATGTCCTGTACTGAGAGACAGTCTCCGTCGAGTGATATGATTAGTCCAACACACTCTTCAACATGGAGGACTGTGTTAGACAAGTGTTAATACACCCCCTTTACTCCATGTGAGCTTTAATACACAGACCAAGACTAATTCAGGACATTAGTAGTGATTGGTTTTAGCCTAGAATATGTTTTTGAGGTTGACTTTTAATTTTCTAAAAGGGGTTCGGATAGCATTGAGATATACAATAGAGAATAAATTTTTTTTGGAAAAACAGATTGTTTATACATTAATTTTGGATGTTTTCTTTAGAAATATCTTTTAAGAAATAAATGCACTTTAAATGTATTTGGTTTTTGGACTTTAGAATTAAATGTACATCAAATTTGTGCTGTCTGATCTTATCTTTACCTTTTTAGTTACTTAATTGACTCTTCAACACTTAATGTTAAAACATGATTTCTGAACTACTAGAAAGCTCCAGTTTTTGTAAAATGGGGTGGCACAATGTCGGTAGTGGTTAGCACTGGTTAGCACTGTCGCCTCACAGCAAGAAGGTTGCTGGTTCAAGTCGCTAGGTTTCTCTGGGTTCTCCAGCTTCCCCTACAGTCCAATGGCATGAGCTTTAGGTGAGTTGAATAATCTAAATTGGCTGTAGCGTATGAGTGTTTGTGTGAATGAGTGTGTATTGTAGTTTCCCAGTACTGGGTTGCGGCTGAAAGGGCATTCGCTCCATAAAACGTATGCTGGAATAGTTGAAATGGGTGACCTCTGAAATAGAGACTAAACCGAAGGCAAATGAATAAAGGATATCTGAAAACGCCAACCTGATTTCACCAAGTAGGACATGTTTCTTGATTAACATCTATGTTGATCCTGCATCAACATTCCAGTCAGCCAATCAGAATTAAGAAAAATGTTTACGTTTATGTTAAGTTTAGGCTTTTGATTAGGTTTATGCACTTCTACATGATTGTTATCCAACTATTATTCCCCTCAGATTTTAGAAATAATTTACAGTTGTGGTTAGGTTTAGAGATAGGGAATAGGTATGGATTACATTTTCGAACAAAAATGATTGCATTAAAAAGTGACTTAAAATGTAGTTCACTGTTTTTGTTTTTCTCTGTTTTTGTTCAAACAGAAGCCACTGTAAATTGACATGACCAATTAGAACAATAGAAGTCTGTGTGGGAAGCTTTTTTACCTTCAAGCAAAACTTCCATCACAAGGATTTTTATTAGAAACTCTGAAATGATATTTTCATCATTCTTTAATTAGCTTAAAATTCAAACAAACATCATTTATTCAATTTTTTTGCAGGACTGGGTGTATTTACTGTCATTTGTTATACTTTTTTAGTAAACGAAAGTGTTTCTAAAATGAGAGCCCAGCTAGCAAAATTCATACAGCTCAATTCCGGCCCACACCAGACACTTACAGTACATCCTGGTCACATGGAATGATGGCACTTGGGCGGTATGTTCCTGTATGCTAGATCTGGGCCACAATCAAGCCTTAGCAATACCACATATCGGCTAAAATTCATCCAAATGAACCAGAACTGACCCTTTTCTGGGCCACAGTTTGCTTTTAATCTTGCCAGATCTGGCCTACACCAAATACTTACATCCACTTGCTGAATGGAATGATGGCTCTTGGGTGGTCGGCTTCTATTTGCCAGATCTGGGCCATAAATTAGCTTTATAACTACCCGTATCTGTTATGTCAATGATCACTATACTTCATCTTTACCAAAAGTGACCTATCATACAGTATGTTTTATGATAACAGTATCATACTTGCCACATCATACCTCCGCTGCTTTGAGCTCACACCATCTTTAGCCAGAGATGCTCACCCATATTCGCCATATCTCATCTGGGTCACTATAGACTCACAGCCACATTAGCCAGAGCTTACTGTGCCAAATATTTGCCAAAAGTGGTCAACATATGTTTAAGTTAACTGGGCCATATTTACTATATCTTCTCTGGGTCACTTAGGCTAACAGCCACGTTAGCTAGAGTTTACTGTGCCGAATGTTCGCCAAAAGTGATCCACATATGTTTTAAAAAAAACTGGGCCACACTTGCCATATTTTTTTTGAGCCAATTTAAGCTCACAGCCACATTAGCCAGCTTACTGTGCTGAATATTGCTGAACGTTTGCACCTACACATGTGATACACTTTGGGTTTAGACTCAGATTTCCCTTAAATGACTATGCTACATTTTTGCCAACTGTGGCCCACATTTGTCCTCTGTCATTTGGGCCAAATTTACCATTTTTCACATGGGCCACATTAGGCTCACAATCTTTGCCTTAAATGGCCCGTATATAAATTGGAATCTTTGGCCCGCTTTTGCCATTGTACAGGTGGGCCACTTCAGGCTCACATTCGTTTTGTCTGGGCCGAAGGAAGCCCACCAGTGTCCCATAGCTGCCTAAAGTGGCCCACATTCATATGCTATCTGGGAGAGCAAATGGATTTTAACTCTCCACATTTACCTTTGTTAAGTTGTTAAACCTCATATATCTACACATTTGCATATCGCTGATGGCTACAGTTGCTAGTTGTTTGGTTAGATGTGATGAATGAAGGTTAGATCAGTTCTCACAGATGCTCAGCACTCAAGCTAACAGCAGGACCAAGGTCATGCGTTAGCTGTTCCTCTATAAACACACTGGCTGTAAAACATTAACAGACCGCCGGATGCTTTTCTGTGAGCTTTGTAGATGCCGTCTTTTTTGATTCTCCTTTCTGGTGAGGTTCATCTCTGAGGTATTTTGACAGCAGGGAACGTGCCCCACCTCACGGGCTTCTGCGGGACGCTCAGCATCAGCTGTCTCTTCTGGCATGCACAGGCTGCTGGGTCCATCCCTCCAGCATATGCCTGGAGTAACGCAGGGCTTAGCAAAATTCCTCTTTAACGTGACGTCCATCGCTTTGTATGTCCAGGAGTGGCTTCACACAAAGGGCATTGGGTTTATCAGGACAGATCTTTACATGTGGATACACTTTTTAATCACAGCGGGACTACATGTGTTAAAGTAACCTGTAAGATCAAGTGCACATCAAGAACCTCTACAAGGTTGTTTTGAACTGATTTAAATAATGATGCTTATGTTTTGAGTTGTATTTATTGTGAGATTTAATGCTAAGCAAAGTCTTTATTTTGTCCTTAAGGCAAAATGTATGCATATGAGCAGCACATAGATGCTAAGGATAAGTTAGGAATATTCATAATCAATTAGCAATGATTGTGCTAGTGAAATAAAATTAAACAACATTGTCTATACTGTGATTTTTTTTTACGGAAGTCTGCTAAAGATTAAGTTTAATGCATGACAAATAAAGGGTAAAGAATGAAACTTAATAAATACAATAAATGCAATAATTCTTATATTAAACATTCATTAATCCATTAATTTTCCTTCAGTTTAAACCATGGTCACACAAGAGTTTGAACATGCGTAATTTTACTGTATGGATTAAACTAAATGGTTAGACATTTAAAAAAAGCACGTGATTGGTCCATATTTTAAAATTTTGTCCAGGGAGGTCATGTTTTGATCTTTGATTGGTCTCATGCAGTCACGTGATGCGGTTTCGCAGGTCAGAATTCACCAAGCTTGAACTTTGCAACACAGTGAGCTGTGAAACTTGTTGCAAGGGACTTTAGTCCTTTTATTTATTAGGGGTCGCCCCAGCGGAATGAACTGCCAGCTTATCCAGCATATGTTTTACACAGCAGATACTCTTCCAGCCACAACCCAGCTCTGGAAAACATACACTACGACCAATTTAGTTTATTCAATTCATTTATAGCGCATGTCTCTGGACTGCGCAAGAAAACGTAGCACCCTGATGAAATCACTCGAACACGGGGAAAACATGCAAACTCCACACAGAAACGCCGTGCCGGCTTTATATTAAACATTTTTAGTCTATTTTATTTTGTTGCTTTATGTTGCACTTTGATTATTGTCCCTCTGATTATTTAAAAGAATAACAAAAACAGATGTATTTTACAGGAAGATTTTTCCCTTCTATTTCAAAATTTTGACAAATTTACTAAAAATGTTTTCATGTTTTCAGTTTGTCGCATAATATAATGTATTGTAAAAGCAAATTGTTATAATAATAACTTGTTTCATCCAATGTTCTTTCTCTTTTATTTTAAAGTGAAAGCTAATATTTTTGTCTTTCCTCTTCTCTGCAGAAAAGAGCAGAATATCTTGTCTCCAGTCAACTGCTGGAACCTTCTCTTGGCTCAGGTGAAGAGAGAAAGTCGAGACCATGCCACTCTCAGTGATCTCTACCTCAACAACATCATCCCACGCTTCGCCCAGATCAGCGAAGACTCAGGACGCCTCTTTAAAAAGGTGACATTCGCCATTATAGACCAGTTGATTCCTCTATTAAAGCCACAATAGTGGCTTAAATAATAGCTTAAGCCTAAGGTATTCCTCATTCAGTTCAATCAATAATCTTTCTCTCAACATCATTTATTTTTTTCTAAGTGACACTTTTGTGAAAGTGCATCCAGCATCTTTTAAAGTTTCTTTCCTCTTTGCTTGTCTAAAGTGGTAGTGCAGAAATGCAGGTTGCTCACTATCTAGAGATGTAAAAGAGATGCCTTATCCACAAGAGTCAATCAGGTCAAATTTAACTTTGTTTAGTGAGAAGATCAGAGAAATTTCACAGGTGATCTTCTTGAAACAGTCATATATGGAAGCAAATGCAATTCCATTTGAATTTTGGCCGGTTACATCCAGGACACAGAAACAAGCAAATGTAGCTATTAATATTGCTGTTTACTGTAAATATGTCAGGGTTATAGCTGCTTAAGACAGTGGAGTCCAATCGCGGTTCTGGAGGTCCGGTGTCCTGCTGAGTTTAGCTCCAAATTGCTTCAGCCCACCTGCCAGAAAGTTTCTAGTATATTAAGTAAACACTTAATTAGCTGGTTCAGGTGTGTTTGATTAGGGTTGAGACATGCTCTGCGTCCGAAATCACATAATTCCATACTATAAAGTACCCTAAAAACAGTAGGGACCATGCAAGTTGAGTAGTATGTCCGAATTTATAGAATTTGAAAAACAGTAGGTGAGAAGTACCCGGATAACCTACTTCTTCCAGTTAGATTCTAAAGTGCACATCGGATGGATGTTATGCTATCTTTTGATGAACCGCAGGAGAATTCATGAATCGAAGTGGAGCAATTTCGAAAACTTATTGCGGGTAGGTCATGTGATGGTGACAAAATGGTGGATGTAGTACATCCATTCATGTCACTCAAATTCATACCTACTTTTAAAATGGCAGAGAAAAACATTTAAATTCAAAAACAGTACCGACTGTGTAGCAGGCAATTTCAGACGCAGCCACGGTGAATGCATTTAAAATTGACTTTTTCATTTGAAATACGGCAGTCACCGCACATTCACGGAAATGTATACGGTAATGTGGCATTTGCAATTGCATTTACATTATGTAACAATTCATGCGTCCATGTATTGAAAATCCAATTTGCAATTGCATTTGGAAATTTTCCAGAATATCCCTCCATCGTTACATATTTGATTCTCGAATTGGTAAAAGAATTGAGAAGCTAGCTTTGAACTCTGTCCTGTAAATTTGAGGATATTTATAGTGAAATGCATGAAATGCATTAGAAGTCTCAGGGATATTTAAGGTCCAGTTCAAATTACGAAGTTTTAAATTACGAAAAAGGAAGCACTTAATTTAGGTTTGAGTTATTTTTTTCTTGTTCCAATTCCAATTATAGTATCTAAAATGCCACAGGGGGCGACAGTGGTTAGCACTGTCGCCTCACAGCAAGAAGGTCGCTGGTTCGAGTCCCAGCTGGACCAGTTGGCATTTCTGTGTGGAGTTCTCCCTGCATGTTCTCCCCGTGTTGGTGTGGGTTTCCTCTTGGTGCTCCAGTTTCCCCCACAGTCCAAAGACATGTGTCAGAGGTAAATTGGGTTTACTTAATTGGCCATAGTGTATGTGTGTGAATGTATGTTTTTATGTTTTCCAGTACTGGGTTGCAGTTGGAAGGGCATCAGCTGTGTAAAACATATGCTGGAATAGTTGATGGTTCAATCCGCTGTGGCGAACCCTGATGAATAAAAGGGAAATGAATGAATGAATGAATGAATGAATGAAAATGCCACATACAATGAATACAAAATTCTGATATCCTTATCGTGAGTTTTTAAAACCATAAACTAAAATGAGACATAGTTTAGTCTACTAGCATAATATGTGTATGCCTTTGAGTGTTTTATTATACAGTTAGACTGTAACCTGTAGACTGTGCCCTTTTTCAATTTACAGTATAAGAACTGTGAAGTATTTTTATCTGTAGTTTACTAAGTGCATTTTATCATGTTTCGCTAAGAGATCATCTGAAAAAACCCATAAAACAATTATATCAATCCATACAAGACTAGTAGCTGTAAATATAAATACACACCCAGGTACTGTATCAGATCAGTACTTAGTATTGGCTGATACCCTGAGCCCATGTATTGTAATCGGTATTGGAAACGGAAAAGGGCTGTCAAAACATCTCTATTTTATCCCTCTTTTTTATTTTAACTTCCGGCATGAGTCTTTCAGACCCCTATCATCACTTCTTTTATTCCACTTTCTCTCTGTCTCTTCTCCGATTCTCTTGAGAAAGATAAATGAGCCTTCATATCAACATATTCTTCTCAACTCTCAGTCTATTTCCCATGTGTAGTTTAGCTCACTCTGCCCTCAGTGCTGCAGCAATAGCAGGCTCTTTAATTGAACGCTCCTGGTCGGCCTTCTCTCTGGAGGATTCCCAGGAATCGCTGAACTCTGGGCGATTGCACTCACTCTGCGTCCCGTTGCCACACACTTCTCACCTGTCTTAAAAGCTTTATGACATGCTGGAGAAATTCAGCACTCTAAATGCAAATAGAGTCAAGGAAGCCGTGTCCGGAGGAGGTTTAAGACTTTATTGAACCACAAGAGTAGACACACAAGGAAGGAAAACATCCTTAGAAGTGTATAAAGAGAAGTATGGTGAAGTTTTGGAACAATTTTGTCCATATTCCTTAGTACTAGACCAAATTTAGGTTGTACTCACACTATGTACAGTTGCCTTGAACTGGGCTAAAGCACGCTTGTCCTACCTCCCATCTCCCCCGACGGCCAGCACTCACATTATATTCAGGGCCTGGGTACGATTACGTCATCGATGCTGCGCTGTTCAGAAAGCCATCTCGCTCAGCACAGTGGAGATTGCTTTAGTAATATCGTTTAAGTTGTTTGATAAGCAGTAACATGCAGTCAAATATTTCGCTGAACAGATCAGTCACTTTTGACGCTCATAAACAGCCATAGAGTACTCGTGCTGCAAGAATTAGGAGGTTTGCTGAAGGCGCAGCTGTCATGCAGGGAGGGGTTTGCGTCTTTAATAATCTGTGACAGTTTGCGTTCATTAAACAGTAAGACTGATTATTAAATCCATATGAAACAGTCCTTAAAAGTCACATCTCGCTTTCAGTTTCGGGCTTTGGCGTGTTTTGCACTTACACACAAGCGTACCACGCCAAAGCCCAAGTGAACCGCGCTCAGGCCCACCTCTTCCAACCGGGCCAGGGCTGGCCAAGTAAACCGATTCAGAGCACTCACACTTCTCAAACGATCCGCGAAACGGGCCTGGGCATGGTTTGGATAGCATAGTGTGAGTAGGCTCTTAGCTTCAGTAATAAAAGGTGATGCTATTAAGCAGTATGTTTTGCTGGTGAAATCGAGGCTCGTCAGGCCAAGGGACATTTTTCCACTGTTCTTTTATCCATTTTTGGTGAGTACGTGCAAATCATAGACTCAGTTTGCTGTTCTTGGCTGATATCTGAGATATTTGAGGTTTCAATTGGTTGTGTGCTCAGGGATGCACATTCAGTTACTTGTGCTTTCTATCAAAAATGACTCGTCTCCAAAAAAAAATTTAATAAATAAAAATTAATAAATAGTGTTGTGCTTAATTATTATCAAATATTGAGCTCTCTCTTTTTGGCCTTCTTTTCTTTCTGTTAAGGAAAGGGTTTGTAGTTTGGAAGCTGTTTGATTGCAGGCCTCATTAATCCCAGGAAAAAGCCTGTTATACTCAAATTAGTTGTTTTGTGCACAAATGTGTATGTGCATTGATTTTGGTATGTAATTTTTATAATGACATGGGTATGTCCTAGATTTTACAATGTTAAGGTGGTTTATGAGCAAATGCACTGTGTCCTTATATGTCAGAACTGCAAACAATCATATTTAATGTGGTCTTTTCACATTTAAAAATTGCCACAGAGTTGGCTTTAGGAGTTGGGGTCGGATAATTCATTACAGTAAGCTTTATTCTTAGTATAAAATATTACGGCAATGGAAAATCATCATAAACCACCTAAATGTGTGTGTCTGTATCTGTATAGTATTATAAATATCTATCCAGTGGAAACAAGTATCAGTTCTTTATGTTGAGGTGCATAATCTCAGATCAGTGAAGCCTGCAATCAGTCAGTAACAAAAAACAAATATAAAATCTAAAAAATCATAATTATAACATTGTTCTTTATTAATCATAATAAAGAAAAAAGTGTAGCAAATTAAATGCAACACAGGCTCATTGTAAAAACGTACCCCTGAATTATGCAAATTATGTAGACAGAGCTACATTTCGTCTTTAAAATGAATGCTACAGAGTGGTATGACGCCACTGACAGCTTCTGTTTCTGTTTGCGCTACCAGCTCACCGCTTGCCTTCGTGTGGACAGCTTTTCTGCTTTTACCAGTTTGCCCAGTAGCTCGCCATGTACATTAGTGGACTTGAGATGCCGGTCACCCTGACAATGCGGTTCGAGTTCAGTGAGAAACGGTTCCAGAGAGCATGTAAAAAAAAAGGAAAAATATAAACAAATAAATAACAGGGTGAGAACGTGGTTAGTCCTAAAAACGTGGTGAAAATCAAGCGGCCGCAAGGGCTTTTCTTTGTTCTGGATTACTTTTGAAAACACTTTTGGTTGGGTTTAGGGAAGGGGGTGATTGGGGGATCGGTTGATCAGTAAGTCAGCCAGTCGACTGCGGCCTCTGGTGGTTTTACATGAGAACAGCAGGCAAAAATTGCACTTGCGAGAGTTGAGATCTGAAAAAGCGTACACAGCGGCCTCTGATGGATTCACGAAAACAAAAAACTGCAAAAAAAAAAAAAGTAGCTCCTGTGACTTATTTTGTGATCTCCAAAAATGTATTTACGGGTATGTATCAATAATGAGCCTGGGTTGGTTAAAATCCAAAAGCTTTAACATTAAAATTTTTGGGAAAAAGACATCACCATAACCATAGCATGAGGAAGATATGTTTGTATATTAATGTCCCCTGGTGGCCTTTATTTTATAACAATTTCATATGATGCGCTTATTTGCTCTTAAAAAAGAAAAAAGTGGAATTCTTTATCTTTATTAGGTAAAGTCTCAACTGTGGAACATTGGCTGTGTTTTCTTCACCAGTAACCAACAAGCATTATTCATGTCAGGGACATAACTTTTGTGCATTTTTCCGCTAAAGTGGCCCTTATTATTAAAAAAGAACAGAATGTTGTACTTTTTACATAACACTCTGACTCAAGACAAAGAACTTTCATCAGCCACTTGCATTTGGGAATTAGCAGCAGAAGCCCTGTTGATGGGAGCGATCCTTTGACAAGTGACTGATGTGAAGTGCCAGTAAACCAATCCTCTCACACACACACGCACACCCTGAAGTGATGTTTCTCTGACAGATTTGTGCAGAACCAAAACCAATCTCCTGCCAGGCTAGCGGACAAACGTGTGATCTTTTTCATTTAACAAGTGCATCTCGTCGTTAAGGCTCATAAATCCATGTCCTCCCGTCCCAGAGTCTCTCCTCTGTTGCCCAATAGATTTATAGAGCTCTTCGTGGAAAATCAATAGTTGACTCCCATTTTTTGGGTCTCTTTGTATGAGTGTTGTCTTTGGAGTGTGTCACCGAGCAGATGGAAGAAAGCAGCTCTGCCTGCTTCGACCGCACTCCTGAAGACCCATTTCACCACAGGAGTGTTATGTTGCATACAGGGGAAGTGTTATGTGTGTCTGAGGGCGACGGAGCGAGAGAGAGGAGGAAGGAAAAATGGAAAGGAGTGCTTTAGACCCAACAGTCCTAATAGAAAAAGCAGGCTGAATAAATCCATCAAATGCTCCTTATTGAAGTGATCTGAAACAGGGATGTGCCACAGGGCTGTTCGACTAGTCATCCAACACCCAACAAGCCAAACTGGAGCCACAAATGAGCTTATAGACGTCAGCTGGGGAGACCATATGCTTCGGAACTATCTCCCACACCTTCAGTGTAACGCTCACACGTGACAATAAAATGTAACGGGACCACATTCTTATAAATAAAGAATTTGAATGTTCGCTTTGAGGTATTTTTAGAACTGTTTACTAGAGAAATCAACTGTTCGGAGTGTCTCCAGTCATTTTATTAGACTAGCTTGAATTGACTTATGTTGTTTGGGTATTTATTGATACCTAGACTTGTTTATGTTTGTTTTGCTCATGAATTTATGAATGTTAATTGCTTTTGTAGGTAATTTAAGTTAAGTTCTCCAATATTTCCTTTCAATTTTTCCAGATTTTTCTACATATAATAACTTTCGCACAAAATACTTTACAGAAAAATTACATGATCACTTCATCATCATGAGCTTCTCATGTTAAAATTAAATGCACAAAACAGACTCAAAACATGGTTTTATAAAATTTTTATATGGAAAAAAAATCCTGTTTACTTTTTCACTTGAAAATGTTCTAAAACCACACTTTTATTAGTGTTCCATATTTGTTCCATTTGTTTCACAATGTGATTTAACACATAAAGCTAATGTGATTCAAACATTAATATTAATGTTCAATATTTTCACTTCAATTGCTTGAACAAAGCTGATTATTGTTAAAATTTTCATTGCCATTAAAGTGAAATGACACAATCTAAACATATGGGAAAAACATATGTTAGATAGAATATGTACAAAAAAGCAACAAATAATAACTTGACTTCTAGATGATCATTTGGAAAAGTGGCAGAAGGTTGAGTTTTCTGATGAATCATCTGTTGAACTGTATCCCAATCATCACAAATACTGCAGAAGACCTATTGTGACCCGCATGGACCCAAGATTCTCATGGAAATCAGTCAAGTTTGGTGATGGAAAAATCATGGTTTGGGGTTACATTCAGTATGTGGATGCGCAAGAGATCTGCAGAGTGGATGGCAACATCAACAGCCTGAGATATTAAGACATTTGTGCTGCCCATTAAATTGCAAACCACAGAAGAGGGCAAATTCTTCAGCAGGATCTCATACTTCAGCCTCCACATCAAAGTTCTTTAACGCAAAGAAGGTCAAGGTGCTCCAGGATTGGCCAGTTCTGTCACCAGACGTAAACATTATTGAGCATGTCTGGGGTAAGATGAAGGAGGAGGCATTGAAGATTAATACAAAGAATCCTGATAAACTCTTGGAGTCCTGCAAGAATGCTTTATTTGCCATTCCAGATGACTTTATTAATTAAGTTATTTGAGTCATTGCATAGATGTATGGATGCAGTCCTCAGAGCTCATGGGAGTCACACACAATGTTAATTATTTTTCCACTGCATCATGACTATATTTGACACTGTACATTATTTCTGTTAAGTGACAAGACTTTTGTCTAAGCAAAGTCTGACCTTACTGTCCTAATTAAATAATTACAAATCAAGGCATGATCATATTTTATTTTGGTGAAATAAGTGTGATCTAGAGGCCTTTGCCTTTCATATAAGCCACTTCTACCAAATACCAAATGATCAACTAGAAGTCAAGTTATTATTTGTTGTTCCTAAAACTTGGATTTTTGTCTAAGACTTTTGTCAGGTAGTGTAAATACTCTAAGCATTAATGCTATTGACCTTATGCTTGTAAATAACCTCCAGTTCATTTTTTGAGCCAGTAAGGACCATTCAGGAAAATGGTATTATGTCTTGGTATTATTTTACAGTTTTATTTAACTTATAAGCAAAATATTGACTTGTTACTGTATCTTAGTGATACAGGTATCTTAGTATCAAGTTATGAATTTATACTCAGCTTAGCCAACTTCAACAGGCATGCTTAGAGAAATGAGGTGCGCAAGGCAGTTCATCCCATGCTCTGAATCTGGGTGTTCTTTCACATTCTCACATATTACTCAGTCCACTGCCTCCAAATAAAACCCAGCAGACCTCCATTATGAATGACTCTCCAAAGGGGATCTCCTAAGGGACTCTTCCCTACAGCCTACTCATCCATCTCAGTCTTTCTATCATAGACAACAGGAAGGAGGCTGTGTGACTGCACAATCACTGCGAAGATTGACAGACTGACTATTTGTGAACACTCTCTCCATTTCTCTTTCACCCGTAACTCCCCCTTCTGTTTTTACATGCCCATGAACACACCTAATTTCCTTTAAGTCACTCGTTTCTTTTCTCTTCCATCATTTCCATGATTTCTCATCCCCAAGAGCTGATTGACATCTGTCCAACAGCCACAAATCCCTTTTCCAACCTACAAAAACAGGAAAACCCCACAAAAATGTCAATGTGGCGAAAAGGGAAGGAGTGACTGACTAAAACCCCTTAGTGAAAGCTAGACATCTTCTTGGCCGGCTCTCAGGTTATCAGCCCACAGCGATTGAAGATTGGGCTTGAACTCCCAAGCACTTAATTTTCATGTCGTGCTGTGCCTACATTCCCATTCCATGGGCTCTAAAAGGAAGTCTCATCAAGTTCACTTGTAATGGTTTTCAGTTCATTGCAAATTGATTTTTACACTGTCTGTACACTTCAGTTTTCTTTTACAACTTTAACAAAATATTGGATGCAAGTGCACAATTGCGAGGAACTACTGTAACTGTAAGTTGTGACACTGCTGACTTTAAAGGATAAATATCACAGAAATGAATATTCTGTCATGTACTCACAAGCATGTTATTATGAAATGGTTTAGTCTTGCATATATTCAGATATTTACATTAAAAGCAGAAGTTTTAGCAGTTCTTTTTAGCTCTGAAAATGTGAGGTGCACCACACTGACTTTAGGGAAGTGAGCTGTACTTTTTATGTTGCTAGGCAACCACTGTATCTTTTGTCTTGGTGCTGGAGCGCATGACATCAGGTGCTTTTTCCTCACACAGTTGATTCTTTTTTAAAAGCAGGTGCACAGAGCACTTAATAGTGGCTTAACTAGAACCAAAGGGATTATATTGGTGCCATGATGGGTGTAAAGTTGGCAGAAGGCCCAGATAATAGAAGCAGTGGACGTAAACCTTACTCAAGAGGTAATAATTAATAGTAAAGGCAGTGATCTTCAGCATTCTTGTTAATACACAGTCCTCTCTAGCTGAACACATAAGCTTGAATCCCTTATGAAGCTTTGGAAGTTGAACAAGCAAGGTTACATTGGTGCCATGACCCAAATGGGCTTAAGATTTGGGGGGAGCAGGGAGTAGTAGCTATATAGGACATACTTTCTCACAACCGCCTCACGAGCTGCACTACCAATTGATTAGCATTGTTGTTAGTGCACCCTCCTTTATGCCAGAGATGCTAACTTGAATCCCACTTTATAGGCTTTTGGTGTAGATACACAGGGCTTACATTGGTGTGACCCTGATGGGTGTAAGATAGTAGGAGATGAGCAAGTAAACAACACTCCTCTGGCCTCAAGAGGCTTGGTAGCAGATATTGTTGAAGGCTGTAGTCTTTAGCATCCTTGAAGGTGCACCTGCCTCCCTTTCCAGATATACTAGTTTGAATTCTGCTCAGAGCAGTGTGAGTAAAATGGGAGGGGGTACATTGGTGCCGTTACCTAGATGGGAGTGAGGTTTAGTGTAATGAAGGTAAACTTCCTAGTACTTCCTGGCATTAGTGAATGAAAGTTTCAGACCATGCTTTGTTTAAGTCCCACTCAGTGTTCCACTGTTGGTTTTCACAAACCCTCATTGTATGGACAGAAAACAGAAGAAATGTTGAATTTTATCTTACAAATTTGGAGTACAATAAGTGCTAGCAAGAAGCACAGTATACAGTTTTGAGTAAATTGATCTGTCGTTAATATGTTTGCAACTCATTTTACTTCCATAATAAGACATGCATCCAAATGAAAGTTCTATGAATAGAAAAAAGCGAGCATTTTAGCCATCTTTCACTCTGTAAAACAGTTTTATCCCCCTGCATATCCTATAAGTATTTTCCTGCAAATCCCATATTCAGCTGAACATGTGGTTACTCGGGTTCAGTGTGCAATGTTCCAGTATATTCAGACAAGTTGTGCAGAACTGCATTAAGCTAGATGTGTCTGAGGTTAGCCGGTGCTGACCTCCATTACTGAAAGGGCAGATAGGCGTCTCATTTGTCTGTCTAACAGTGACATCCTCGGGGCTCACAGCTCAAGAAGGATAGTCAGTTGTTAACAGAGCACAGGGATCTACTGTTAATCATGGTCCACACCATTATCTCACTCTATTTGTCTTTTACTCTTTTACTAATGTTTTTATTTTCTTTCTTTCAGAGCAAAGAGGTGGGCCTCCAGCTGCAGGAGGATCTGATGAAAGTCCTCAATGAGTTGTACACGGTAAGATACAAGCACAGTCTAAATCCTTTCAAAACCAAACAACATTAAAATACAACCTGAGCAGACAAATAAATGTATTATTTTAACACATTTGTGCCCAATAATGGGCTTTATTTCTGTATTTGTGATCGTGATCACGAACGAACCGTTCTTTTTAAATGGATCTTCCAAGTGAACCTGTTGAACTAATTTACCAAATCAAACTTAATCATTTGAAACGATTTATGTCTCTGTTAAAATTAAGCACGTATCCACAAACAACTTCATTTTTACATGCCCCATACCCCCCTCTGACTAAACCAACATATATTGAGTTATTCAGGTATTGGAACAGTACAATGAGATCAGATTTGAGAAGCGGTAAGCCGATAATACTGCACATGCGTGATTTAGTGAACCGAACACAAACAGTACATGACAGCCTGCTGTAGCTGAACTAAGCGCTGGTAAACCAAGGGCTTAGATGAGAAAATCTAACAAAACAAAAGTTTATTTCTTACCAGAAAGTCTATTTATTTAATTAAGTGACTCGTGCTTCAGTTGGGTTGTAAAATGTAATTGTAAGAAACTTTTTAGATCATGGTGATGTTGTAACACTGAAATTATGATTGCTCACTACATATTGTTGATATTTTTATGATATATTAAATGTTTTGAAGATTGTCATCACTACTGTGTGTCTAACCTCAGAAGCAGCATTGCACACATATTGTACTTAGGGCTGCTATCTTGTGGGCTGTTGTAATTGAATTTGAGGATAGGTATATGGTAGTGGTACGTACGTAGATCGTAGTGTTCTTTTGTCAAAAGCCTATCTTTGGTTGAGTTTTTATTCGAAAATATTTATTGTCAGCATTTTTCGAGACATTTTTCCAGATTCAAATCCAATCGATTTTCTCTGGTGTTGAGCAGAATAGTATGCAAAAATCACTCCTTGACGTTAGATGGTGCTACACAACTTTAAGCTTCTGACACCCGCTTGTAATTAGAAAGAGGACAGAAAGTTGACTCGCTTGTTGTTAAAGTTACTGGCCTTCAAGTGCTGTTTAATGTAACTTTAGCAGATTTGGCAAGTGAACAAAAGTGCAAAACTGATTGGTAGAGAAGGTTAAAAAATAAAAAATAAATCAGCATGATGTGTTTCCTAAATGATGCTTTTACGCCTAGCTTTTTGCGCGTTGGTGTGCACGATCAAATTGGCACCCTTTATTTAATCACGAGGCGTTAAACGTCAACGGAAAACGCAAGGAAAAAGTGTCCTGAAATACTGAAACTAATAAAAACTCAACTAAAACTTAGCAATTTCAAAATATAAAAACTAATAAAAACTAGTAAATCTGCCTATAAAACTAATTAAAACTTACTGAATTTAAAAGCAAAAGTCAAACCGAAATTAAAACTAAAACTAATGAAAAATCCAAAACTGTTATAATCTTGACACATTGTCCTGTTTCTAGCTCTTTCAGTATCTTTTGTAGCATTTTGTCAAACTGCTACATGCATTCGAGTGGTTATTTTGTTCTCTTGTGGTTGTAGTCCAATCAGAGTTTTTGAGGCGTGATGTTTGCTATACTTAGTTTTCTTTGTGTTGAAAACATTTCAATAGCTTTTATTCACTGTGTGCCCCCATGTGTGGTCGCGGTACAGGGCGTGTCTGAACTTTAGATTTAAAAAGCCCTACAAGGAACCATTTAAATGCATTTTAATGTTTATGCACCTTTAAATGGATGTGTGTAGTGTATGTACGCGAACTAAATAATGTTTTACAAAACAGAAGTTGTAATTCCTTAGTGATACAGTGGGACGGGAAGAGGGAGCGAATAGTAATTATAATCTTCTGCCAGCTGGCATGCGATTTGACTGCTTCCAACCTACCTGAGACTCTAAAGAAGATCTATTGCTTTTGCAGTGCCAAAGAGGAGCGATGCAGAGTATAAGAGCTCTCCAAATGGCAATGATGCTCTCGGGATGGTAATGAACAGCAACAATTGTCAGTCAGAAGTGCGAAATTCAGTCCCATCCAAAACCTACTGTAATCCTTGGAGTTTATGAAATTCCAGCTACACTATGTGTTTTTTTTTTGCCTTGAATAATAATTATTATAATTATTTAATATGCAATTTGTATGTATGGCACAGATTTTCAGTAAAGGCAGTACTTATTATATAGTCCTCATTAATATGCTTATTAGTGGTATTTATTCATGTCTTGAATTACTCTTTATTTTTATATTTTCTGTTTAATTAACATCACAAGTCACTTCAGGAGGAGGTGCAAATTAATTTAGCCAAACTGCGGTAATGTCATCTTACAGAAATATTATCAACAGTCCATCAGTTTATGTTTTTTCCCTCTCTCTCTGTTTTTAAAATTGTCGATAAAGCGCTGTCAACAAATATTTTTCCTCCACACCCCAGAAGATGTGAGAGTGCATCAGACTATGGCAGCAGGATTAGTCCAAAAAGGTGCAATACTTTTTACGGTTGGGTCTGTTTTAGTTTGGATTATGTCCTCACTACAAATAAATCGCTCAAGGGTTTGTTTGAAAGTGTACTGAGACCACTTCTTCAAGGAGGTCTCAGTACGCTTTTATGGTCTGCTTTTTGGTGTGCACTCTAGTGTGATTGCTACATTCAGACCTGCCCAAACAAACCACACCAAGAGGAAAAACGAACTCTAGTGCTATCTATTTAGTCTATTTAGATCTTTAACAAGTAAATGGGGTCTACAAAGTTTTCTTCTTGGCATCACCTCCTAAACATTCTTTTGAATTTATTTATTTATTTATTTTTTAAAATAAGATTTTGGGGATTTTCTTTATTTGACTTCAGAAAGCCAGGTGCATTCATTCATTCATTTTCTTTTCAGCTTAGTCCCTTTATTAATCTGGGGTCGCCTCAGCGGAATGAACCACCAATTTATCCAGCATATGTTTTTGTGCAGCGGATGCCCTTCCCCCTGCAACCTATCTCTTGGAAACATCCATACATACTCATTCACACTTAAAAAACTACGGACAATTTACGCTACCCAATTCACCTGTACCACATGTCTTTGGACTGTGGGGGAAACCGGAGCACCCGGAGGAAACCCTATGAACATGAGGAGAACATGCAAACTTCACACAGAAACGCCAATTGACCCAGCCGAGGCTCGAACCAGCGACTTTCTTGCTGTGAGGCGACATTGAATCTGTCAGCTATAGTGTAGATGAATTCTGTAACTTAAGGGACAATGGACAATGAAGGTGAAGATCCACATGCGGTTTATTGAACAGAGAATGGTCAGGCTGGCAACGGTCAAACAGGATCAAACAGGTACATACAGGGAAATCCAGAAGCGTAGTCAAAGTCACAGGTGAGTGGTCAGTTCAGGCGACAAACAACATACGTAAAACAATAAACAAGGCGAGGGCCAGAAAACAGGGCGAGGCAAGACAATGGAATGCTTTGAAATGTACGGTATATATCAAACAAGACTCAGCAAAGTGTGTCAAACAGAGCAGTATATGTGGTCTGTGTAATCTGTGTTAAAGTTCTTGAGTAGCTAACAGGTGTGTGTGTGGTGCCTGACAGGATTTGTAGTTCTTTTATTGGCAGATTTGTAGTTCTTCAGCGATCTTTATGGACTAGTTCACTAGTGATTGTGACAAATACAGAGAGTAGTGTGTTTGATTCTTGCTCATTTTGATACTGTTGATTTTTAATAATAGTTTTAAATAACATGTAATCATTGTTACAACAGCAACATAGAATTTGTGCCAACTATTTGTTATTAAAAGTAGCAGTAAACCAACACGCACCTTATTTGTGGAAAGGGATGTCTTTTAGTGTTTACATTCTAGCAAAACAAACCATTTAATAGCAGTTAACCTCTGTTTTAACCTTCAGTTGTAGTATAATTACTGTTTTATAAACTTAGCATTGCAGCATCTATACCACCGCAGAGACCCATGTTCCCTGGCAGTGCCAAAATTAGCAGTGGTGCATGGAAAGATGATTCAGTGGATTGCAAGTCATGTTATTATCCTGCTGTAATGGGCGAGTACATTAGTATGTGATGTGTTGCATGAGACGTACGTGTATTTAATTAGTGACAATAACTCTAATAATTTCAGGATTTTATTTTTATTGGGACAGGAAATTAAATCAGGAATGCCCCATGCACATATTTTTGTATTGCCTGTTTTTTTTATTTATTTATTAATTTTTTTGGGCAATGAAAGAACAGTTTGGGGTTTTTAGGGTGGGGTAAGCTCAAATGTGGTGGAGGGAGGACCCATGATATTGGCTGTCCTTGAATGGCGACTGGATTCCCCCCCATACACATCCACACATGGTCTCCTGGGAAATGACTGTAAGCCATTTCAATAGCCCATAAAAAGCAAGCAAATCCTCTAATTAAAGAGTTAAGGATGGTGAAAATAAACCTGGCACCATTTTTAGCGACATCTGTGCTTTAGATGAAGAAAGGGAGGAATGAATGGAAAAGCTGATGACGATTATCTCAGCCTTTTGGATCTAAGAGGAACCTCCTAGGGCTGGTGGAAAAAAAGTTCATTTTACACAGTTTTTAACAGTGGCTAGTTCAATAGTTCACCCGGAATTAAGTTCTGTCATCATTTACTTGTCATTCTGAACTGTTTTTTTCTGGGTGAACTATTCCTTTAAGAACTGGAAAAGAGCCTGACACTTCTATGCAGTTTATAAGAGCAAGAAAAGGCCATTGATACCCGCCTACATGTGTTTGCCAAATTCCTCTTGTAAGTGTTTCCTATTAATGATGACATTGCAAAGAGCTTACTAAATTTATTATGCCCATCATGGAGGCTGACACCCTTGTGAAAGCCAGTGTAAATGGAGGGGAAATGGAGTCCATTAAGTTTCTCTCTCTCTTAGATGAAGAGTGATGGCTTGGTATCATCTCTCCACTTTTGGCAGAGGGTTTGATTGGAGGCACAAAAAATGGCATCACTCTTTCATGTTCTTCTCAAAAGAGCAGGAGTTTGGAATGAGATCCTTCCTTCAGTCCCATTCCCATATTTAGCATCTGCTCAATACTGAATCAAGTTTGGTGTTGTCTTTTTGGCAACGGCCTCTCATGTGGAGGTGATTTGCTCTTTGTTCAGATCAAATCTTGTTATATGGGTTTATAGGCTCTTAAAGTTAATAGGAATAGTTCACCCAGAAATTTATGTTCTGTCATAATTTACTTAATGTTTTTTCATGTTGTTCCAATGTCCTGAGACTTTAGGTTATTTTAGAACACAAATTAATATATTTTAGGTGAAATCTAAGAGCTCTTTTATCTTCCATAGAAAGCAAGGCTTTTTAAAACAGCCAAAGTCTAGAAAGACACTAAGATTGTCAAAACTGTCCATATGTCATCAGTGGCCAACTGTAATATTATGAAGCTACATAAACGCTGATCAAAATAAAATACTGACAAAAATATGTCAGCAGCATGATGGACATACTGTACTATTCATTAAATATACAAAAACACATTTACAATACTTCCAAGATGTAATTACAATGTAGATAAAATGTTATAACAATGTAGTAATTACATAAATATAATGTTTAACAACGTAGTAATTACGTTGTTATGACAATGTAATTACAATGTTATGACAATGTAGTTACAATGTTATAACAATCTAAGTACATGGTTATTACATAGTAATTACATCTAAATTAGAAGTTTGTAATTACATAACTACTACGTATATTTATTTCTAAATACACAAAATTAAATTGTAATGACATAGTAATTAAGTTTTTAATTAAATGTGTATTGTACATTTACATATAAAACTATAAATAACCAAATATTGTACATGCAATATACAAAAAAAACAAAAACAAAAAACATTTACATTTAAAAACATTATTTCGGATGTGACTACAATGTAAATACAATGTAGTGACATAGTAATTACAATGTATTAACACCATAATTGCACACAAGATAAAAGTTGGCAATTACAAATTACGTCCCGGATTAGATCTACTGTACTGTACATGAAACATAAAAACATTTACAATACTATCATATGTGTCATTACAATGTTTTAACAATGTTGTAATTAGTGTTTTTTTCAATATTATAACAAAGTAATTGCAATGTTATAACAATGTAAATACAATGTAAATGCAATGTTGTTACAACGATGTAATAACTATCTAAAACATTGCAATTGCAATGTTATAACAATGTAATTGCAATGTTAAAACAATGTGATAAGTGTTCTAAAAATGTAGTAAATGATATGTTATGACTGTGCAGCAATTACAATGTTTAGAGCAATGTATCAATTACAATGTTATGACAATGTAATAAAATTGTTATACCGCTATTGTAATTACAATGTTATGACAATGTAGTTGCAATGTTAAAACGATCTAAGTACATTGTTATTACCTACTAATTACATCTAAATTAGAAGTTTGTAGTTACATAACTACTACGTATATTTATTTCTAAATACACAAAATTACATTGTAATGACATAGTAATTAAGTTAATTAAATGTGTATTGTACATTTACGTATAAAACTATAAATAACCAAATATTGTACATGCAATACACACACACAAAAAAAAATTTTCATTTAAAAACATTTCGGATGTGACTACAATGTAAATACAATGTAGTGACATAGTAGTTACAATGTAACAACACCATAATTGCACACAAGATAAAAGTTGGCAATTACAAATTACGTCCCGGATTAAATCCACTGTACTGTACATGAAACATAAAAACATTTACAATACTATTATATGTGTCATTACAATGTTTTAACAATGTTGTAATTACAGTGTTTTTTTTAAATATTATAACAAAGTAATTGCAATGTTATAACAATGTAAATACAATGTAATTGCAATGTTATTATAACAATGTAAATATAATGTAATTGCGATGTTGTTACAACAATGTAATAACTATCTAAAACATTGCAATTGCAATGTTATAACAATAATTGCAATGTTAAAACAATAGTATAACAGTGTTATAAAAATTTAGTAAATGATATGTTATGACTGTGCAGCAATTACAATGTTTAGAGCAATGTAGTAATTACAATGTTATGACAATGTAATAAAATTGTTATACCACTATTGTACTTACAATGTTATGACAATGTAGTTACAATGTTATAACAATCTAAGTACATTGTTATTACCTAGTAGTTACATCTAAATTAGAAGTTTGTAATTACATAACTACTATGTATATTTATTTCTAAATACACAAAATTACATTGTAATGACATAGTAATTAAGTTTATTAAATGTGTATTGTACATTTACGTATAAAACTATAAATAACCAAATATTGTACATGCAATATACAAAAAATAAAAAAACATTTACATTTAAAAACATTATTTCGGATGTGACTACAATTTAAATACAATGTAGTGAAAAAAACATTTACAATACTATCATATGTGTCATTACAATGTTATAACAATGTTGTAATTGCAGTGTTTTTTCATTATTATAACAAAGTAATTGCAATGTTATAACAATGTAAATACAATGTAATTATAATGTTGTTACGACAATGTAACAACTATCTAAAACATTGCAATTGCAATGTTATAACAATGTAATTGCAATGTTAAAACAATGTGATAACAGTGTTATAACAATGTAGTAAATGCAATGTTATGACTGTGCAGCAATTACAATGTTTATAGCAATGTAGTAATTACAATGTTATGACAATGTAATAAAATTGTTATACCGCTATTGTAATTACAATGTTATGACCATGTAGTTACACAACTACTACGTATATTTATGTATAAATACACAAAAACTGTACATTAAATATTCAAAGAAACATTTACATTTTTAAATATTATCTTGGATGTATTTACAATGTAATGACATAGTAAGTACAATGTAACGACACAGTAATTGCACACAAGACAAGTTTGTAATTACATCTCAAATGTATTTACAATGTTATAACGTGATTACATCTCAGATGTAATTACAATGTTATAACAATGTAGTTACAATGTTGTTGTGTGAGCTACTAAAACGAATGGGTTTCATAGCGCAGCGTGGTGCTTTCCGCATCCGATGTGAAAAAAACCAAGGGAGAGTGAATAGGGTTGGGTACCGAAACCGGGTGCCATTATAGCACTGGTACCTTTGTAACTGGTATGTACCAGGCCACTGGTACTGCGACAAGGACGTAAGAAGCATTAAAAGAATGGCAGAAATTAAACTAATCCTTTAATTTACACATTGTCAGTATATTACTCAGAACTTCCAACTCTCGTTGACACTTTTATGGGATTGCGAAATTAGCTCATGATAATTTGCATAATCTGTCCCTTAAACTCTTTAATGCACAGGTGATGAAGACCTATCACATGTACAACATGGACAGCATCAACGCAGAGAGCAAGCTGAAGGAGGCAGAGAAGCAGGAGGAGAAACAGATGAGCCGCAGTGTCCGGCATGAGGAAAAACAGACCCCTCGCTCACCTGACTCTCTCACCAACATCAAGATCGAGGATAAACACGTGCGCCGCAGCTCCGTCAAGAAGATTGAGAAGATGAAGGAGAAGGTGAGCAGCCAAATCACTGGCTCTAGCCAAGCCACATTTATTTCTATGGCGCTTTATATCAAAAGATTCTTAAGAAAAATGAACAGGCAAATAATAGAAGTCAGATAAGAAGATTCCGTCAGTTTGGAACATGTTCAATGGACTGTTTTTATCGGGCAGCAGAATAGTCGCAGAAGTTCTAGATATTAAAAAGAATGTCGAGTTCATCTCAGTACAAAATTTACTGTTGATGAGGTGAACAAAATGGTCATTACTCATTCACCCTGCACTTGTTTTAAACTTGTTTTAAAAGTTTTTTTCTTGTTCTGATGAACATAAAGGCGACACTTAGAAGAATGATAGAAAACAATTGACTTGCATAGTATTTTTTCTTGCTAAATATGTTAAGGTTTACAGTTTTTTTAAATACTGTATCTTATTTTGTGTATTTAGTAACAGAAAAAAAAACAAGTTTGGAACAAGTAAAGGAACACTCCACTTTTTTGGAAAAAATGAATCCTTTTTTGAATCCACTCGGGCGATTTCTGGGTCTGGCAGGTACATTTTAAGCTTAGCTTAACATAGATCATTAAATCAGATTAGACTATTAGCATCTTGCTCAAAAATGAGTTTCAATCATTTGTTAAAGCTTGACTTTTCTGTTGTTACATTGTGTACTAAGACTGATGGAAAACGAAAAGTTTTTTTATGCTGATTTAGATAGGATGCTGTTAGATAGAGAGCTATACTGTTATGCTGTGTTCACAACAGAGGCGAATGAGGCGGCGCGAATGACGCGATTCATCTAATGAAGGGGCGTGAGTAGAGGGTTTTGAGCGTTTAAAGATCGAGTTGGAAAATCAGAACTTCAGCAGACATTCAGGCTGCGTTAACCAGTCAGGAGCTTTTTAATGTAGGGCCTGTTGTTGGTGTCCTGAGGCGAAATTCTCTTGCCGACACCGGACAACAGTTCATCAAACTGGGCTTGGCTCAGTCCAAAGCACAGCTAAAAGCCTGCATCATCCAGGTATAGTTTCTGGAAGAGTTGATGAACTCCCAGGGTATGTGCACCTCTAAAAGGATCTAGTGGATTCAGACACGGCGCTGAATGAATATACGCTGTTTATCAGCCTTCCTAAAACACATAAACACAGCTACTCTCTCAATAAAATCCATATTAGCCATTTAGCAACGAAGCTAGGGCAAACAGAAGCCCTGCCCATGATGCGAATCCGCGTCTAATGTGAAGTGAATTTGATGAGCAAATGAAGCAAATTTAACACGAATGAAGCAAGTAAACTCAAAACGTGTCTATTTACACTCGAGTATTGTAATTTATTTTTATGTTCCGCGTCTGGTGTAAACACAGCATTACTGTGGTGTAATAATTAAGGAATTTTGCCGCTGTACCATGACTACAGCAGGTGCAATGAAGTTACAGCGCCTGAACTAGCCCCCAGCTAGGTGACTAGGTAACAACACTGTGTAATATCAATGCTTCTTTGAGTGAGATGCTAATGGTCGAATCCAATTTAATGAGTTATGCTAAGCTAAGCTAAAAGTGCTCCCTCTAGACTTGTAAAAAGAGCCTTTTACCTAAAAAGTAAAGTGTTTCTTTAAGGGTGAGTATATTATGACATCATTTAGATCTTTGGATAAACTATCGCTATAATGGATAGAGAAATAGCGCTCTCTTGGACAGTTTAAACAGAGAATGTGGAGGAAAGGTGAACGTGGGCAGGAGAAGAATGAACAGATGGAGGGAGATTCAGGGAATTGGAAAGGTGATGGAGTGGGAGTTGAGAGACAGCGAACGCAGGAGCAATGAGGTGGTGAGCGATGCAGAGAATGCCGTCACTGCCAGATGGGGATGAGGGTCCTGAATCTGATCCTGGACAAATTTAATGACCTGTTGATGGGGGTTATTCTGTTTATAACACACAAAAGATACACAATCCTTGCTAATCATAGATAAATAAATCTGTACTCATGACATGGCTCTATGGAATGTGTTATTCTGAATGGTTAATCAGCAAATTCTGCAGTCAAATGAAAATAATAAATGATAAATTAATTAAAGAAAGAACCATGTGACCAGCAATGGATGGTTTTGACAGCTGTTAATTAAAAAAACATAATTTGAAAAATTTAAATTTAGCAAAAATACAAAAAATAAAAATAAATAAAAAATAACAGACCAATATTGTTGTGTAATATTATTTGTAATTGTGTAATATTAGTTTCAATGTCCAAAATAAATTCAATAACATTTTTACAATGTAACTATAGTCGTTTAATGTTCAAAAATTAACTAAATAAGATGCTGACAAATTATTAAATCAAATTAATTAAATTTTATTTTATTTTATTTTTAATTTAATATTTAATTTATTTATTTAATTTTGTTTTATTTTATTTTCAATTTAATATTTAATTAATTTTTTTTTTACATTTTATTATTTTCTTTATTTTATTTTTATTTAATTTATTTTAACTTGAAATAAATTAAAATACCACACATGAAATTTAGTTATTATTATACATATTGATATAAATGGTAATAGTAATATATAATTGGTTTATTACAAAGCATACAATGTACAATCAACGTATATTCAGCTAGGCTTTTTTACAAAATAAACCTTTTTAGTCAAGGCTCGACATGTTTGCAAATTTATAGTAGTGATCTCATGTTCTTGAGTTTCCAGGCCACAAATTCCAGAAATGTCCAATTAGATACGGTAATCCTGAACACTAAACGCCACTCAAAATGAACCTCTCCTCTATGACTGTGTATACTGTGTTGTTGAATGTCATTTGATAATGTAATGAGACGACATGAGGTCAGAGGTCAGGCATTAGCATGTCTAGGCCTGATATTGTTGTCAATTCATGGCTTTGTTCGCCTGAACTTTTCTTGCTATCATCTTTGTCCAGTAGCAGGCGCTTACAGAATGATGGATGGGATCATTGCTAGGTTGTTCCAGGGCCACTTCTGTTTCCACAAGACTAACAGCAGAATCTCTATGTGTACACAAGTACAGTACAGATGCAAATGTACTGGAGTTTGTGGTGGCTGCTCTGACACTGGCATATTAGTAACAGTTAAGCAAGGTTTTGTCCATGTGCTAGGGTTTCACACAGAATTATTTTATACACGTTTGATGGTGAACCAATAATGTTACTAGAATTCAACATACAATAAACTTTTTTTTTATTTTTTTTTATTTAGTTATTATTTGTTTTATTTATTTATTTTTCTTTATTTTATTTTATAATTTTATGTTTTATTTTACTTTTTATTCTATTTAATTACATTTTTTATTTATTTTATTGTATTTTACCTAAAATCTATTTAGTTTAATTTAATTTTAATTTATTCTATTTTAATCGATCAATTAATTGAATTGATTTTTTATGTGTAACTTATTACTTATTTTATTGTATTTAAAAATTCAATTTAATTTAATTTTAATTAATACATATTTATTTTTATTTTATTTTATTTTAGTAGAATTTATTTATTTTTCATTTAAAATTATATTTTTGATTAAATATATTTTATCATTTAATTAATTGAATAGTTTTAATGTTGATAAAATAAATGTGTTAACCAGGGTTGGACTTCCTGATGCTATCATATTACACTACTTTGAGAGACTTTGGTGTTAAAGTAATTTGGACTACTTTTAAGATGCATTTGGTTCTTTTCAGGGGTCGAGACCGCCTGTATTTGATTTGACTTGATTCATTATCTTTCAATTTTTTTGTCTCATCATGGTTTTACCTTTTATTCTCAGCGGCAGGCCAAATACACTGAGAATAAGCTGAAAGCTATCAAGGCCAGGAATGAGTATCTTCTGGCTCTGGAGGCCACAAACAGCTGCGTCTTCAAATACTACATCCATGATCTGTCTGACCTCATCGATGTAAGTCCACCTCTTTGACTTCAAAAGCTTATGTGTCTCTAGTCTTCTGTTAAAAGTTAATGCAAAAACTTTTTTTAGCTACACCACTTATATTCCTCTTTAATGCTTTTGTCATGTTTAAAATAAAATTTAAAAAACAACATTCACGTATAATTGTGCAATATCAGGGTTGGGCAAGCTATTTGAAAATGTAGTGAGCTAAGCTATTAGCTAATCTGTTTAAAATGTAGCTTAACTACACTAAAAGCTACCCTTTGGGAAATGTAGCAAGCTAAGCTAAAAGCTACTTGGCAAACGTAGCGTAGCGATATCTAAGCTATTTTTGCAATTAAAATTTTTAAATCAAAGCAACTTAAATTTAAATTGTAATAAAAATTTATTACTTTAAATAATTAATTTGTCTCCATTTCAGGTTCTTCTTTAAACAATTCTAACAAATGTCATATTTATTAAAATACATTACATTACATGTACATTAGAATGCACAAAAAATGAAAATGAAAATCTGTACTTTTTTAAACATTTCAAATGAGAAATCATTTGAATTTAATAAAAAAAAAACACAGAATGATTATGGTGTACTATCAATATGCTTCAAAAGCATTAAGAAAATTGTTCTCACAGTTAAATATTATTGGCCAACTTTTTTTTCACCCTGCACTTGATTAAGTCCAGTTCTCTGCAGCCTTAAATGGGTGTTTTAAAAGGAATGGCCTGAATGTGCCCGTGTTTAAAGTGTACCGCAGTGCAGTAATGGCCTCTGACAGTGTGTTCTGCCTCATCAGGCTTCTTTCTTCAAGTGTGACCCTGACCTGTAGATTCCCCAATGTGAGCTCCTGTAGAGGACCCGCTTGTCCCACTGTATCAGCATCAGATTCTCAGTAAAACATCCAGAAAGTCCAGAAAGCAAATAAGCCTTAGATGGGTTACAGAGGGGCCCACACAACGCTGTCCTCTTTTTGAGTGAACTTCTGTGAATATAAGTTTCTGCCTAATTGATTTTGATTTTGTGGACATTTAATAAAAAGAAAAAGAAATAATAATAATAATAATAATAATATTTTTTTCAGTACTGGGTTGCGGTTAGAAGGGCATTAGCTGTGTAAAACATATGCCAGAAGAGTTGCCGGTTCATTCCGCTGTGGTAACCTCTGTAATAGAGGCTAAGCCGAAGGAAAATGAACAAATGAATGATTAAATGAATAATAATAATAATAACAGCAACAACAACAATAATAATAATAATAATAATAATAATAATAATAAAAGTAAAAAATACTATTATATTATTACTGTAATTATAATGTTACATTTCGATTGGTGCTAATAAAATTATTTATTTATATATTATTATTATTAGTAGTAGTATTAGTATTAATTGTTATAATAATAATAATCATAATAATAAAAATAGTAAAATAATTAACACTGCTATTATGTTACTAATTCAAAGTTTTATTTTAATTTGCACTAATAATTATATTTAATAAAAATAAGAAGAAGAATATGTGGATGAAAGCAATGATGTAGTAATTTACTTTAAATTTTAACTCTATTTAAACTCTAAATCTTCATAAACCCCTTGAAATAAAATGCTTTTTTTTTTCCTTTCCCCTTTCGTCTACCAGTGCTGTGATCTGGGCTACCATGCCAGCCTGAACCGTGCACTGCGTACCTACCTCTCGGCTGAGTTTAACGTGGAGACATCCAAACACGGGGGCCTGGAGACCATTGAGAATGCAGCAGAAAACCTGGAGGCCAACTCAGACAAACAGCGGCTCATGGAGACCTACAACAACGTCTTCTGTCCTCCGATGCGCTTCGATTTCCAGTCTCACATGGGTGACATGGTCAGTTGGCGTGATTATGACTGCTTATGATATAGCACTGTTCAAATACTGCTAA